>NC_045998.1:5517045-5695710 GCF_010909765.2 Amblyraja radiata | reverse complement strand
ATGGTGGATGGATGGAAACATTTACCTGAGGAAATAATTTGTCGTTCTCTATAGTAGGTATGTTGCAAAGCCTACCTGAAGCGTCTTTGAAAATCTGCCGCTGCGGGTGTGCGCGATTTTGGCGCCGTTTAGAGGGGGCGGGTTTAAAACGCGATTTTCTCTAGGCTGTTCAAATCGAAGATGTTCAGCCTAGTTAATTATTAACGAAAAATCGCTGGAAGACCCCGTCGCAAAAGCTATTATTAGGTTTAAAGGCCTTGAATAATAGTTATAGTAGTTTAAAAATCAATCTCTATACCCGCGACCGCCAGCAACCGCAGGGTCTCATAAAGCAGATAGCAGAAGGTATGCTGCATATTTTTACATTAAAAAGGGCTTCTAAAGATCCCTTTATACAAAGTTTAATATTGCGAGTAGCTCAATTTGGGCCCATTATATCGCGCAGTATTTTTCTGGGCATTTCGGGCACAAATCTACCGCAATGTGAACGTTCTAAACCAGCGCGTTCCACAGGGACCCACTAGAAAGCTGATTTAAATGGGCATTTATTTACAGCAATTGAGCACTGAATTCCTTCCATTTGGCCTATAAATTAAAGTGAATGAGATTTAAAAATCATGTTTTATTGTGAATTATTTGTGAATATTATTTGGACATTTAGGCTATTTAAAAATGTTAATCATTTATTAAGAAATGGATAGATGTTTAGATCTAGTAATTGAAGTCTGAAATTAGCTACAATTAGGTAACTAACTAATTATATGCTTTAATTTCAGGTCATCCAAGTAAGATTATTTTATATTTGTTTCAGAATGCTTCAATCTATGATAACTGAAAATTTCATTCAGTTCTCTTAATTTTTAAGAAAGTTATGGGCTTTTGACTGTTCACGATCACAACTTTTTTGTTATGTCCATAGAAAATCAATAGGGAACAAGATGCTCATTTCCGAGTATGAAAATGGCCATAACTTTTTAAATACTTGAGATATGAAAGTGAATTAGGTGTCAAATTAAACTTATTTTTATGCTTTATCTGATGGGATAAATTACAGACTTGATTTTTAAAATCTCAAAATTTTGTAACATTGCTATCTATAGCAACATTTAAAAGACATTCGGACAGATACATGCACAGAACATTGAAAACGGAAAACATATCAGCACAGCAAAGGGAACAATTCCATGGGCGCACAATGTTTGTGCCGAACATGATGATAAATCTGACTTAAAAAGCTGGAGTAAATGAATGGATGAAATAGATTTCCAGCATTTTGTATCGACGGTGTGTGTAAACCAGCATCAGTGGCTCCATGTTATTACATGATGGCAAATCAATCCTATCTCGTCTATTTGTACGTGATCCCCATCTCTCTATTCCCTGCACTTCAGCGTGACTATTTAAAAGCTGGAAAATGGGATAGTGTCTGCCATCACCACCCCAGGCAATTAATTTTAGACCCCCCACTTGTCTATGTAAAGCACGTATCTTGCAAACCTCCATTAAATACTCCCCCTCTTATCGTACAGATATGTCCTCTAGTGTTGGACATTTCCACACTGGGACAAAGTTTTCTACTATCGTCTATATCTATGCCTCTCAGCTCCGACGTTCCAGAGAAAAGCGTTCAAATCTATCCAACTGCAGCTGAAACCTCCAACTAGAGTCAGGGACAATTTCATCACAGCGTTATTAGGCATCCGAACCGTCTTATGACCAACTATAGAACGGACCTGAAGTCATATCTACGCCAATGGAGCCTTCGCATTATCTTTAATTGAACGTTACTGGACTCTATCTTGCATTAATCGTTATACCCTTTATCTTTTAGTTCTACACTATGGACGCCCTGATTGTAACACCCTGATTGTAATTATGTATTATGTTTTTGCTGACTGGATGGCATTCAACAAAAAAAAGCTTTTCGTTGTACGCAGAAAACGTCACAGTGAGAAACTAAACTAAACTGATCTAAACTTAAACTAAACATTCTGGAAAACCTCTTCTTCACTATGCCAAACATATCTACATCTTTCCTATAACGGGGCGACAAGAACTGCACACAATACTCCAAATGAAGCATTGCTGCAGTCCCAAGGAGCAGGATCATATCTTCCTCACTCCTATATTCAAGACCAGTATATACAAAGACAAGTATACCCTAGGCTTTGTTTTACCATCCTATGTACCAATGCTGCAGCCTTCAGAGAGCTATGAATTTGCACTCGGAAATGCCTATGCACATCAATCCCTTGCCATTAACGGAATGCATTTTCCTTTCATTCAACCTCCCAAAGTGCAACATCTCGCACTAACGCGGGTTAGTGATATCCTGAAACGAGAGGGAGAGGAGCCTGAGGTCGTGGTACATATAGGTACCAATGACATAGGTAGAAAACGAGAAGAGGCCTGAAAGGAGAATTTAGGGTGTTAGGAGGAGAGTTAAGGCGAAGGACCAAAAAAGTAACGACCTCAGGATTACTGCATGTGCCACGCGACAGTGAGAGTAGGAATGGAGTGAGGTGGAGGACACATGCGTGGCTGAGGGAATGGTGCAGAGGGAAGGGATTCAAGTTTTTGGATCAGCCAGAATTTGTCCAGATCCAGTCAAGTTTTTGGATCTGCCAGTTTTTGAATTGGCCAGAAAAAGCAGCCTACCAGAGGACTGGGAGGAATTCAGAGTCCACCAGAGGAGGACAAATAACTTAATTAGGAAAGAGAAAATAGATTATGAAAGAAATCTGTCAGGGAACATAAAAACTGACTGCAAAAGATTTTATAGACATGCGAAGATAAAAGGATTAGTTAAAACAAATGTAGGTCCCCTGCAGTGAGAAACATGTGAATTGATCATGGTGAACAAGGACATGGCAGACCAATTGAATAACTACTTTGGTTATGTACTCACTAAGGAAGACATACATAATCTGCCGGAAATAGCAGGGGACCGGGGGTCAAATGAGATGGAGGAAGTAAGTGTAAACCCAGTTAGCCGGGAAGTGGTGTTTGGTAAATTGAATGGATTAAAGGTCGATAAATCCCCAGGGCGAGATTGGCTGCATCCCAGAGTACTTAAGTACAAAAAGACAAATATAAAGACAATAGATTAATAATGGAGGCATTCACGTTGAGAAATGTAGATATTCCGGCAGAGCAAATAAAAAGATGCAGGGGAGGCACCAGAATGCTCCCCGATGTGGCGCTTGGATCAGCCAAGAGGAGACATTGGTTATACTAGGTACACAAAAATGGTGGAGAAACTCAGCGGGTGCAGCAGCATCTATGGAGCGAAGGAAATAGGCAACGTTTCGGGCCGAAACCCTTCTTCAGACTGATGGGGGGTGGGGGGAGTAGAAAGGAAAAAAGGAGGAGGAGGAGCCCGAAGGCTGAGGGATGGGAGGAGACAGCCCGAAGGCTGAGGGAGAGATAGGAAGGAGAGGAAACAGCAAGGACTAACAAAATTGGGAGAATTCAATGTTCATGCCCCCAGGATGCAGACTCCCCAAGCGGAATATGAGGTGCTGTTCCTCCAATTTCCGGTGTTGGTCGCTCTGGCCATGGAGGAGACCCAGGACAGAGAGGTCAGATACGGAAAGGGAGGGGCAGTTGAAGTACTGAGCCACCGAATGGTCAGGTTGGTTATTGCGGACCGAGCAGTGGTGTTCGGCGAAACGATCGCCCAGCCTCTGCTTAGTCTCACCGGTTATACTAGGTTAATTTTCCTGGGTGCGGAGGCTCGGACGCATCATAACGAGACTTACCCGAGACTGAGGGATGAAGATAGAAGAACATGGTCCGCACTCGCCCCACCCACCCCCCCACACGAACGCGAGAGGCGTCTAATACTAGAGAACAACTGAATAAGAACATATTTCACAAAGGAGACGATTGGAGGCTCGTTCACACGACGTGAGGGGGTGGTGGAGGCAGGAACTCACACAGTAGATTAAAGTATCGGGCGAGCCTTGCAATCGCCATGATGTTGTTGGATACAAATCACACGGTTAAGCGAGATTGGTATGTGGTTAAGTAGTTGGTGGTCGGCATGGACGTGGTTTGCCGAATGGCCCCTTCTTGTTTTATGTATTATAACAACTTTTAAAATATAGTTCGGTGGGCGGCGCGATCTCGTCAGCAGCGGCCTCTGCAGTCCGTCTGTGTTTTATTGTTTTTTGTCTCGTTTTTATGTAGTTTTTGTTATTTTTTTTGTTGGGGTATGTGTATGGGGGGGAGGGGGTAACTTTAAAATCTCCCTGCACGGGAGACCCGACCTTTTCTTTGTCGGGTCTCCGTTGTCGTTGGGGCTGCAACGTGGAGCGGCCTCCAACAGGAACGACCTGGGGTTCCAGCTGCGGAGCTGCCGACTACTCACCGTCACGGGGCTGGCCGAGTCCAGAGCGGGTGGAGCTGTGGTGGACGCTGCTGCCACCCGACCCCCGGAGTTTCGGTGGCTGCAACTGCGGGTTTGGCGGACGGCGGCACCGGGAGCCCGCGGGTCCCTGCTGGGAGACCGCTTTTCGGGGCTTCCGCAACGGCGACTTCTCCCGCCCGAGTTGCAGGGTTGAAGAGCACCTGGAGCGGGGCCTTACAGCACCGCCCCGCGCGGCTTGGAATGACCGCGGGACTTTGCGAGCGCACGCCGGGGGCTCCAACAACAAAACCCGGTGCGCGACCTTGCATCACCCGGCGTGGCTTTAATGGCCGCGGGACAATCGCCAGCCGGGGGCTTTGACTTTGACTCTGACTCTGACATCGGGGGGGGGGGGTGTGCAGTGGAGAGATACATTTTTTTTGCCTTCCATCACAACGATGTGATGGATGTTTGTGTAAATTGTGTTGTGTCACGGGTCTTTTTGTTTTGTAATGTATGGCTGCAGAAACGACATTTCGTTTGGACCTCAAGGGGTCCAAATGACAATAAATTGAATTGTATTGTATTGTGGTAAATAGTTATAAACATATGAAATGTTCAGAGGGATATCGGCCAAACATGGGAATTGTACAGATGGGGTGAATTTGGTCGTCACATCCAAGTTTGGCCGAAACGCCTCTGCTCCGTGACTCTATGTGTCAGAGGAAATGAACGGCATGAAGTCCATGACGCGATAGAGGAGGAGCGAGGAGAGCGATTCCACGAGGTACAAATAGAGTGCGGGCGTTGAATGGGCTGGCCGCACTCTGTATGAACAGATCACCGGGACATATCGGGATGTTTCCTAGTTTGTTTGATGCGGGATTCTCGCATAGAATGTGAGCAGGAAGCTGCGAATTTATGTAGTTAATATAATTAGATTTCTGAATATCCCAGACAAGGGAACACTCTTCAAAATCGCTTGCCAACACTCCGTGACATGCAAAAGGACTATGCAAATAATCCTACGGAAGTAGTTGGATACTGTGCCGGCGCACTTACGAGACACTCTTGGGTCAGGGCAATGGGGGAAAAGGCGTTGGCACGGTCGGCTGATCTCCTTCCGCAATATCACTTCTTTCAAGTCAACTATATCGTTGACCACCTTTGACAGAAGGGGTGCATATTTGATCAATTGACGTAAGTCAATGATTGTCCTCTAACTCTCATCCGGCTTCTTTATTGGTCTGAAGAAGGGTTTCGGCCCGAATCTTGCCTATTTCCTTCGCTCCATAGATGCTGCTGCATCCGCTGAGTTTCTCGAACGCTTTTATCTTTATTGGCCATATATGGTTGATAAACCAAGTGGCGGTATACCTTATCATTCGGTACACAAAACAGCTGGATAAACTCAGCGGGTGCAGCAGCATCTATGGAGCGATGGGAATAGGTAACGTTTCGAGCCGAAACCCTCTTCAGACAGGGTTTCGTCACGAAACGTTGCCTATTTTCTTCGCTCCATAGATGCTGCTGTACCCGCTGAGTTTCTCAATTATTTTTGTGTACCTTCGATTTTCCAGCATCTGCAATTCCTCCTTAAATACTTTATCAGTCGTTTAACGAACAACTTCAGGAATGTTGTTGGTAATATCATGATTATGCCAACCCCCCCCCCCCCCCCCCAACCGGATCCGAAATTAATTTACATTAGGGTTTGCAGTATTTGCGTCTGGGGTATGATAGTAACAGGTTTCCAAGTGGCTTTCTCCACTACTGCATCTAGTGTCCTAATTCCGATTGCAAAGGTTCTCAAATTAGTCGTAACTGTTCGTCCCTTTTAATACATACATCCCCAAAGTTCTGTACATAGCACAGTAGGCGGCACATTGGCGCAATGGCTCAGATGCGGCCTTGCAGTGCCAGAGACCCGGTTTCGCAGAATGTACACATAGCATCCCAGGGACACATTCTGCATTTCCCCTCCGCACGTCTGTTTCAAGAGGGCAAGGAACTTTTCCCTCCTTGTAATAGGCATGGATTCCATGGGCCCATGGGCAGAATTTTTAAATTTCCACTACTTTCTCTAATCCTCTTAGGGTTTGACAGATCTTGGCTTCCGTTTCTCCATTCACCCCGCAACTAATATTCAGATGCCTCACTTGCTGCATTCCTTCATCTACTACTGATTTGCCTTTTTATAGTGATGATGATTGCAATCGATCGGCGGGGGGTATTTACCGATTAATGTCAGCGAACTTTCCAAATGAAGAGTCATCAGCCCCAAAACCTGTTTTCAACGGAGGTAATGAAAAGCGTGGTTTTTAAATGTACACTCAAGCCGCCCGCCTTGCCTCCGAAAATAATTCAGACAACTCGCCTCATTCGTATCGCATAACCGTAACTTTTAATGAATTATAATACACATACATGTGAGGTGTTGCATTATGGGAATTCTAACCAGGGCATGACCTTCACATAACATGACAGAGTTCTGGGTAGTGTTGAAGAACAGATGGGTCTAGTGCAGGTACATAGGTCAGAATGGTGCTACAGGTAGATAAGGTGGTAAAGAAGGCTTTCGCCAGGTAGGCTTTCATCAGTTAGGTTATTGAATACATAAGTAGGCATATTATTTCACAGCTGTAAAACAAGTGAGGCCAGAGTTGAAATATTGTGTTTGTTTTTCTCACCTTGGTATGGGAAATATGTTGTTAAGCTGGAAAAAGTGCAGACGATGTTTACGAAAATATTACTCGAGAGCTATTGGGAGAAGTTGGAAAGTCTAGGATTGTATTCATTGGATCGTAGGAGTATGAAATGTGATTTGATAGAGGTGTTTCAGATTATAATAATGAATAGGGAAAATGTACAGGGTATTTTACCCCCAGTCGAGGAATCACATCCAGAGGATATAGATTTAAGGGGAGAGGGGAAATATTTATAATGAAACAGAGGTGTAGCTGTTTCACACAGTGTGTTGGCAAAATGGA
Organism: Amblyraja radiata; assembly: GCF_010909765.2. NCBI lineage: Eukaryota > Metazoa > Chordata > Chondrichthyes > Rajiformes > Rajidae > Amblyraja > Amblyraja radiata. Next base: position 5,688,369 of record NC_045998.1, on the reverse strand, counting down.
ATGAACTTTCGGAGTGCGCAGGTAGAAACGATAACAACATTTCAAATAGATTTGAACGGGGATGTGCACATGACAGGTTTTGAGTGATATGGGCTAAACGCAGGCAGGGCACACCTTAGACGGCATTGGCAACCTAGGCTGAAGGGCCAGAGGGACAACCGGAAGTGCGAGTGCATTTTGGCACAAATTACGTCTGGAAAAAGAGGAACGAGATTCTGCAGCATGACTTTAGATAGCTCGGACGAAGGCTGAAAGGCAGGACCTCTACGGTGGTTAGCTCCGGTTTGCTTCCAGTTCCTCGTGCTGGTGAGGGCAGGAACAGGGAGATAAGAGATCAGAATGTGTGGCCGAGGAGCTGGTGCATGGGACAGGGATTTAGATTGATAGATCACTGGGATCTGTTTCGGGGTATGGGTGATTTGTACCAAAGGGACGGGATGCAATTTTACAGGCGGGGGAGCAGTATTCTGGCAGCCATATTGCCACTGCTACACGGGTGGATTTACACTAAATAGTGTGATTTTGTGTGTGTGTGTGTGTGTGTGTGTGGCGGGGGGGGGGAATTGGACATGCAAGGATGGAGTTAAAAGGAAAGAGAGTATCGGAAACGTTAAAAAAGGCATCGGAATAAACGGGGCAGAAGGCTCACGAAGCGATAGGAGAGTATGGTGAAGTGAAATAGTAATCGACGTGAAAGGTGGGATGAGTAATTGATGAAAAGTATTATATATGACATCAGAATAAACGGGACAGAAGGCTCACGAAGCGATAGGAGAGTATGGCGAAGTGAAATAGTAATCGACGTGAAAGGTGGGATGAGTAATTGATGAAAAGTATTATATATGAATGCGCGAAGAATAAGAAGTTAAGTGGATGACCTTGAGGCTCAGTTAGAGATATGTAGATATGACATGGTGGGGATTACAGAGGCATGGCTGCTGCAGGATCGGGGCTAGGAACTGAATATTCGGGGTCATACGTCCTATAGAAAGGACAGACAGGTGGGCAGAGGAGGTGGGGTAGCTCTGTTGGTGAAGGATGAAGTTCAGTCCCCTGCGAGGGGTGACATGGGGACTGACGATGTGAGTCGCTGTGGATATAATTGAGGAATTGTAAATGTAAGAAGACACTGATGGAAGTTATCTACAGGCCCCCAAACAGTAGCCTGGATATAGGGTGCAAGTTGCAGCAAAAGTTCATATTGGCATGTAACAAAGGTAATGCCACTGTGGTTATGGGAGATTTCAATATGCAGGTGAACTGAGTAAATTAGGCTGGTTCTGGACACCAATAAAGGGAGTTTGTAGAGTGCCCCCGAGATGGACTCTTAGAGCATCTTGTATTGGAGCCCACCAGAGTGAAGGTAATTCTGGAAACAGTGTTGTCCAATAAATAACGGAACTCAAGGTAAAGGAAACGCTCGGAGGTAGTGGCCATAATATAATGTTTTAATCTGCAATTTGACAGGGAGAAGATTAAATCAGAACTGTCAATGTTGCAGTTGACCAGAGGCGACTATGAAGGCATAATTGAGGAGCTGGCCAAGGTCGACTGGAAAAAGATCCTAGCAGGAATGACGGTGGAACCGCAATGGCTAGAATTTCGGAGCATGATCCAGAAGATGCAGGATCATTTCATTCCAAAGAGGAAGAAAGAGTCTAAGGTGAGTATGAGCCAACCGTGGCTGACAAGGGGATTTAGGGACGATATAAACCTGAAAGAAAATGTGTATAACATAGTAAAGAGAAGCGGGTAGCAAGAGAATTGGATAACTTTTAAGTTCAAGTTCAAATTTACATGTGTTGCCACATGCATCAATTTGATGTAACATGCAGCCATATAATTAAAAAAAGAGCACAATACACAATAGAATATAACATGAACATTCACCACGGTGGAATTCATATTATTCACTGTGGTGGAAGGCAGTAACGTTCAATCAGTCTCCTCCTTTGTTCATCCGTGTTCAGGGCCATGAACCATCCGTAGTTGCCGATACGGACAACCGGACGTACCGGCCCTTTCGTCGGGATGATCGAAACGCCGACGTCGGGCGGTCGAACACACTCCGCGGCTGATAGTGCACATTCCTAGCGGAGACTGCGGCTTCGGGATGTTATAGACCGCAGGCCGGCCGGCGGAGCTCTTCTCCGGCGATCCCCGGCAAGGGATCCCAAACTCCGGATGGTAGGTCCACGCCTATCCCACTGCTAGAAGCTCCGCAGACCACAGCCCATGATATCAAAGTAAACAGGCCAGCGATCGGAGCACTCCTTTCTGGCGACCCCGACAAGGGTTCGCCCCCGCGTCGCGATGAAAAAGTCCTCCCTGCGCTCGCTGCTGAAGCTCTGGTCCCGACTCCGGAAAAGGCAGCTCCAATCCAAGCTGTTAGGCTGCGAGAGGGGAGGCGGAGAAGCTACATGGAAAAAGTCGCCTGTCCATGAGGAAGTGAACGAAAAACGGTTTCCACTTACCCTCACCCCCACCCATCCCCCATATCAGACACACAGAGAGACACCGAAACAAACACTTGGACACAGAAAAAAACACAAAAAAAGTCCAAATAACGAACACGCTGCTAGCAGGGCAGCCGACTCGTAGGGCCCCCAACAGACCAAATTTAAAGGACATCAGAAGGCACCAAAAAGGGCAATACGGGGCAAAAAGATGAGTACGAAGGTAAGCTCGTGAAGAATATAAATGAGCATAGTAAAAGCTTCTTTGGGTATGTTGAAAGAAAACGGTTAGAAAATACAAATGTGGGTCACTTGAAGGCAGTAAATGTGAATTTATTACGAGGAACATGGAAATGGCAGAAAGGTTGAACAGGTACTTTGATTCTATCTTCACTAAGGAAGACTGAAGCAATCTCCCGGCTGTACTAGAGGTCAGAGGTAGCAGGGAGACAGGGGAACGGAAATACATTTGCATTAGGCGCATAATTATATTGGGTAGACTGATGGGACTGAAGACTGATACATCCCTAGGGCCTGATAGTCTGCATGAAAGGGTACTCAACGTGGGTCTCGAGAAATCGTGGACGCATTGGTGATCTTTTTCAAATGTTTTATAGTCAGGATCAGTTCATGTGGATTGGAGGCTAGCTAATGTTATCCCACTTTTTAATGAAGGAGCGAACAAGAAAACAACTGGTGAGTTATGCACCAGTTGGCCTGACATCGGTGGTGGGGAAGGTGCTGGAGTCGATTATTAACAAAGTAATAACGGCGCATTTGGATAGCAGTAAAAGTATTGGTCCAAGTCAGCCTGGATTTATGAAGGGGGTATCCATTATGAGTAATCTTCTGGAATTTTTTTTGAGGGTTTGACAAGTAAAATTGATGAAGTGTATTTGGATTTTCAGAAAGCATCTGATAAGGTCCCACACAGGATATTAGTGGCCAAAATTGGAGCACATGGTATTGGGGGTAGGAAACAAAAGAGTATGATTAAACGGGTCCCTGTCAGATTGGAAGACAATGGAGAGTGGATTGCCGAAAGGCTCGGTGCTGGGGCCACAACTATATACAATGTATATTAATGATTTAGATGATGGAATTAAAAGTAACTCTGGGACATTTGCAGTTGACACAAAGCTGGGTGGCTCTGTGAACTGTGAAGAGGATGCTAGGAGGTTGCAGATTGATTCAGAGTGATCCAATGAGTGGGCAGGTGCGTGGCCGATGCAATATAATGGAGATGCATGTGAGGTTATCCACTTTGGCAGCAAGAACATGGAGGCAGACTATTATCTCTATGGTGTCAGATTAGGAAAATGGAAGTGCAACGTGACGTGGGTGTCCCTGTCCACCAGTCGCTGAAAATCGGACGTTTGGCGCAACTTTCTTGTGAATACAAGCGACATGAATTTATTAAAATGTGAGTCAGTTCAGTTCAGTATAGTCTGTTGTCACGTGCACTGAGCAACAGTGAAATGCCCTTGGTACACCAAATTGCTGGAGGAACTCAGCGGGTGAAGCGGCATCTATGGAGCTAAGGAAATAGGCGCCGTTTCGGGCCGCAACCCTTCTTCAGACTGGATTGAAATGCCCTTGTTGCGCGCTATCCAGTCAGCAGGAAGTCAATACATGATCACTATAAAGCCATTCACAATGTATAGATACATGATAAGGGAATAACGCTTAGTGCAAGATAAAAAAGCAAAGTCCGACGAAAGACCGTCTAAGGGTCACCAAATAGGCAGATAGTTGTACAGCACTGATTGTCGTAGGTTGATTCAGTTGCCTGGTATCTGCTGGGAAGAAACCATCCCTGAATCTGGAGGTATGAGTTTTCACACGACGATACCTTTCGCCGAATGTGAGAGGGGAGAAGAGGGAGTCGTCAGGGCGCGACTCGGCCTTAATTATGCTGCTGGCCTTGCCGACTCAACGTGAGGTACAGATGGAGTGAAGTAAGGTTAATTTTGTGTAATGGTCTGGTCTGCGCCTAAAATTCGCTGCGATTTCTTGCGGTCTTGGGGGAGGTATGTTCCCTAAACAAGCTGAGATGCACCTGATAGAATTATTTTTTAGGTGCGACTGTAGAAGTTGGTGTGAGTTGTAGGGGAAGTGCGGAATTTACTTGGCCTTCTAAGGAAGTAAAGTCGTTGATGTGCTTTCTTGGCAGTTTAATCAGAATTATGTTTACAACTTTGGCCAAAGATGTCGGCAACACAAATGGCTGGAAAACACAAGGCCCGGAAATACCAAGTATGAGAGAGGAAATTCGTGAAATGGTTATTAATTTAGGAATTCAAATCCAGGAAGAATTAAAACAGCTGAAGGATTATTATCTGAATGGTGTCAAGTTAGGAAAAGGGGAAGGGCAGCGAGATCTGGGGGTCCTGGTTCATTAGTCACTGAAAGTAAGCATGCAGGCACAGCAGGCAGTGAAGAAAGCTAATAACATATTGGCTTTCATAACAAGAGTAGTTGAGTATAGGAGCAAATAGGTAATTCTGCAGATGTGCAGGGCACTGGCGAGACCACACCTGGAGTACTGTGTGCAGTTTTGGTCTCCAAATTTCAGGAAGGACATTCTTGCTGTTGAGGGAGTGCAGCGTAGGTTCACGAGCTTAATTCCCGGGATGCGGGACTTTCATATTCTAAGAGAATGAAGCGGCAGGGCGTGTATACGCTGGAATTTAGAAGGGTAAGAGGGGATCTTATTGAAACATAGACGATTCTTAAGGGATTGGACACGTTGGAGGCAGGAAACATGTTCCCGATGTTGGTGGAGTCCAGAACTAGCGGCCACATTTTAAGAATAAGGCCATTTAGAACGGAGATGAGAAAATATCGTTTTCACACAGAGAGTTGTGAATCTATGGAATTCTCCGCCTCGGACGGCAGTGGAGGCAAATTATCTGGATGTTTTTAAGAGAGAGTTAGATAGAGCTCTTAAAGATAGCGGAGTCAAGGATATTGGGAGAAGGCAAACAAGGGTACTGATTGTGGATGATCAGCCATGATCACAGTGAATGGCGGTGCTGCCTCGAAGGGCAGATTGGCCTCCTCCTTCACCTATTGACTATTTTCTATTGTCTATTGTCTAAATGCTGGAATCTGGGAGGAGCTTTCCGTTCACTTTAGCCAAGTCAACCTCACAGAGAAATCAACCTACATGTATCTCATTTTGCATCACTGACACAATCGTTGGTCTCGTGATGGTTTAATGCCCGCTGCCAAAGGACTAAACTGATCATTGATAAACTTGAAGCTTTTTACATTCTTTGGAAGAAACATGTAGTCGGGATGACCAATGATAGATCCAGTGTCATGTAGAAGCTCGGACAAAATCAGGCGTTTTACAGCAATTGTGTCATTCGCATGTATTCACTTAGCCGCGGTTGATGTGTTGCACAGGTGGCCGTATAACAAGTCTGACGATGACGCTGGAGATGAGAATGAAGTGGACGGTATCTATGAAGAAGAGAAGATTGAAAAGCCCGATGATGAGTACGAAGGCGATGATGACTCCATTGGCGTGCGTGGCGAAGATCTGTTAGTGAATGCTAATTTTAAATGTGCAGCTAACAATGCTAGACAGATTCGAAAAATCCGACAGATTGTGCCCCTGTCCCACTTAGGAAACCTGACATTACATGAGTGTCGTCGCCCTTGAACAATGTGATTGCAACTTAGTTAACGTTGAAAAAAATATTTGATTTCATGCTGCCGAATCTGGAGCAGCGAATTGGTGATATCGGCAGAAAACTTAACACACGGCTATTCTCAAAGTAAAGACGTTGAATTAATTGATGACAATGGTGAGGAATATAATGATTAAGCGAACCTCACTGCAAAAAAAATGGAACTAGAACTCTATGTCATTTCCCACGGAAATAATGGCAAGGAGCCGCACCCAATGGAATCATATTCAAGCCCGCAAGACATTTGAAGATATTGAAGCAAGAAATGATTGTACTGGAAAGCACGTCGAAAGGCCGAAGCACACTTGAAAAGGTGTACATTGCGCTCATGACAATTCCTCCAAGTCGATTGAATATGAAAGTTGTTTTAATGCTGCTGGCCAGTTTGCCACTAAATTGCACACGTCATTGAGTGATGAGAGCGTTGATAAAAAATTTTGGTTGAGATTTTACCCAATGACAATCTAAAGTAGACTTACCTTTGTGAAATCCAGGAAAGATTGAATTTTATTTTGTAAATCTCGAAAATTTGATTATTGTAAAATATTAATTGTAATCAGGAGAAATGTGATTAATTAACGGGCATTCAATGTTTCAAAGTTAATATATTATTCAGAACACAACAATATTCTCCTCTCGAGTTCAGTCTTACAGCTTTCTTAATTGAGTGCACTTGGGATTTGACGCAACGACGCTGATTTTTTAATTGTATTTATTCTGAACGATGTTGTAACTCCAGTTTCTCTCTGGGATATATCGTTGAATGTCAATAAAAGGCTTAAGACTGAGATCCAGCTCACTGTTATTCACTGAAGTTGTCTGGCGCTCACAGTGTCTTATCGCTGCCCGCGGAAATGCTCGAAATATTTTACAGCATCAGGAAAACATTCTACCTAATAATTGCAGCTATTGGCATTCCCGGTAAGCAAGCGCACGTTTAAAAAAAAAATGCGAGCAACTCCAAATTCGCTTTCGGTGAAGTATCAGGGTCAATATTAACGATTATCCCGATACATTTCTGCATTTGACATGAAAAGCAAATATTTCTCCGACGAACTGGTTGAATTGCTATACGACTGGATAGACTCGGCTTGCACTCGCTAGAAGTTAGGAGATCTTATAGAAATTTAGGAGAAGGGGGATCTTATAGAAACTTACAACAATCTTAAGGAGTTGGACAGGCTAGATGCAGGAAGTATCTATTTCCTGCACCTATTTTCAATGTTTCTATGTTTCTACTGTACAATAGCATGCAAATTAACGGGGAAATTAACGGCAGTTGGATTGTTGGTTTCAATCTAATGTCAGAAAATTCTATCTGTCCCAGAGTTAATAACTACCAAGGAGTCTTGTGGCATTAAGATTTTCTTGGCTGTATTTCATTATACAGTTAGCTGACCCATATTTGACGTATGAGTCTTGCTCGCATGGCTTATGATTGATATTGTTTTGCACTCATCAATACCGGCGGTGAAATTTAGCAACGATAGGTTGCATACGAATGAGATTCGCCAGTGGGATCGACAGCTACATTTTGCTCCAAACTAGCCGTGGGTGATTACCGGAAATGTATTCGAAACCTTTTACGTAATTACTGAATCCAATTCCATTCCGTAATCCTTTGTCAACTGAAACATTGTTCCTCTCACAAGTTGCCGATAGCGTCGATACTGCCGCTGATTTCATTCCGATGGAATTTGGCGGAATGGATGTATTTCTGTCGTTTTCCAGATTTGTTTTTGCAAACTGAAACACAAAGACTGGTTGGTCCGTGGGCCAGGCAGCATCGCTGGAGAGGATAGATGGGCGATATTTAGGACCTTTCTTCAGACTCGAGGGATGACCTGCTGAGGTACTCCAGCACTTTGTGTGTTAATTTATAAATCGACATTTGCACTTCTTTGTTTCTCAATTTTGCAACCAATTGGTGTGAAATGTTACATTATTAATGTGCCTTCCTTCATGGAGAGACTCATATGACCAAAGGACATGCAGAACGTTTCAACATAATCCCGAAGACATAAAAATTATCACGTGTATATAGCCGATAAAAATAATAATTTTTGCATCCCACACGCTGATCCTTTTGCACCAAATTGTGTAAAAACGGTTTGATTGACATGTTCTTGTTTTACCTTCCTTGCTAATGCATGGCGACTCCGGGAGACAAGGATGAAAAATATGGAATTTTTCGGAGGAAGATTGCTTTCACCCGTGGGTTATTGAAATGTGGAATCCACTGCCTAATTAAGTGGTGGACGAAAATATTCCCACAAATTCAAAACTATGTGGAGCACCTCCTCTCCACAGTATCTTGATCGACTGATTATTGGTCTCAAATTGTTTTTTTTTTAAATTGTAAACTAGCATTGTAGTTGCCGAAGCAGAGAAAAAGTGGTGAAAGGAGGGATTTAATTTGATACATGGCCCAGAGGGCAGGTTTCTGTACCGTAAGGCTCGAGGACTCTAAACGCCAACCGTGTATTCTGGAAAGTATAATGAGTGATTTATAATTCGTTTTATTTTTTTCCCAGTGAATTTAGTGGCGATTCTGATCCTATCCCGGGCAAGTGCGGTCTCTCCAGCTGCACCAGACGTTACCTGGTGGCCATGGCTATAGCGGATCTATTGGCTGTGACCACTGCAGTCGCAATGCGGTCAAACTTCTATATCCCAGGATCATTCCTAGGGATCTATCCCATGTGCAGTATTATATTTGTACTACAATGTGTTGCCAGAGACTGCTCTGTCTGGTTCACTGTCGGGGAGCCGTTGGTGCGAGGAGGAGTTACCTGGAGCTGTGAGTTACCCAAATCTGCAACGTTCCATCTCACTTCCAGAGAAGGAGTCTGGTGGAAGCCTCTGATTGGTCGAACGGACTAGAGGAAGCAGCTGATTGGCTTGTATCCCGGGTAAGGTTTTATTGTATTTGGACAAGGGGGAGAATGAGGGCCAGGGCAGTTTACTGTTCTGGATGTCAGATGTGAGAGGTCATGGAGTCTGAGTGCCCTCCAGACGTCCACATCTGCGCCAGGTGCGTCGAGATGGGGCTCCTAAGGGACCGTGTTAGGAACCTGGAGCAGCAACTCGATGGCCTCTGCCTGCTCAGGGAGAGCGAGGAGGTCATAGAAAGGAGTTACAGGGAGGTGGTCACTCCAAGACCACGGGAGACAGAAAACTGGGTCACAGTTAGGAAGGGCAATGGGCAGAGGCAGGGACGAGTGAGTACTCCAATGTCGGTACACCTTGCAAATAAGTACTCCTGTTTGAGTACGGATGGGGGCGACAGCCTGCCCGGGGGTAGCGAGAGCGGACGGGCCTCCAGCACAGAGACCGGCCCTGTTACTCCTGAAGGTAGGGACAAAAAGAAGAGGGCAATAGTAATTGGGGTCTATATTGTTAGGGGGTCGGATAGGCGATTCTGTGGACGCAGTCGGGAGACCAGGATGGTGGTCTGCCTCCCTGGTGCCAGGGTCTCGGATGTGTCTCAACGAGTCCAAGATATCCTGAAATGAGAGGGACAGGAGCCTGAGGTCGTGGTACATATAGGTACCAATGACGTAGGTAAAAAAAGGGAAGAGGTCCTGAAGGGAGGATTTAGGGAGTTGGGAGGAGAGTTAAGGAAAAGGACCAAAAAGGTAACAATCTCAGGATTACTGCCTGTGCCACGCGAAAGTGAGAGTAGGAATGGAGCGAGGTGGAGGATAAATGCGTGGCTGAAAGACTGGTGCAGAGAGAAGGGATTCAAGTTTCTGGATCATTGGGACTTCTTTCGGGGAAGGTGGGACCTGTACAGAAAGGATGGGTTGCACTTGAACCCGAGGGGGACCAATATCCTGGCGGGGAAATTTGCAAAGGCTACTGGGGAGACTTTAAACTAGAATGGTTGGGGCGAGGGACTCAAATAGAGAAAGCTAGTAGACAGAATGGGAGGCAGGAAGCAGAAAAGGGAAGCACTCGGACACAAGAGGAGAAAGAAGAAAAAGGAAATAAACAGAGAATAAGAGGCGGGGGGTTTCTTAAATGTGCATATTTTAATGCTAGGAGCATTGTAAGAAATGTGGATGAGCTTAGAGTCTGGATAGACACCTGGAAGTATGATGTTGTGGCAATCAGTGAAACATGGTTGCAGGAGGGGTGTGATTGGAAACTAAATATTCCAGGATTTCGTAGCTTCAGGTGTGATAGAATTGGAGGGGCAAGAGGTGGAGGTGTTGCATTGCTAGTCAGGGAATATATTACAGCAGTGCTTTGGCAGGATAGATTGGAGGGCTCATCTAGGGAGGCTATTTGGGTGGAACTGAGAAGTGGGAAAGGGGTAGCAACACTTATAGGGGTGTATTATAGACCGCCAAATGGGGATCTGGAATTGGAAGAGCAAATATGTAAGGAGATAGCAGATATTAGTAGTAAGCACAAAGTAGTGATTGTGGGAGATTTCAACTTTCCACACATAGACTGGGAAACACATTCGGTAAATGGTCTGGATGGTTTGGAGTTTGTAAAATGTGTGCAGGATAGTTTTTTGCAGCAATACAAAGAGGTACCTACTAGAGGAGGGGCAGTGTTGGACCTCCTGTTAGGAAATGAGACGGGACAAGTGGCGGAGGTATGCGTTGGGGAGCACTTCGGGTCCAGTGATCACAATACCATTAGTTTCAATATAATTATGGAGAGGGTCAGAACTGGACCTAGGGTTGAGATTTTTGATTGGAGAAAGGCTAACTTTGATGAGATGCGAAATGATTTAAAAGGAGTGAACTGGGACATTTTGTTTTATGGTAAGGATGTAGAAGTGAAATGGAGGACATTTAAAGGGGACATTTTAAGAGTACAGAATCTTTATGTTCCTGTTCGGATGAAAGGAAACAGTAAAAAGTGGAAAGAGCCCTGGTTTTCAAGGGAAATTGGACATCTTGTTCGGAAAAAGAGGGAGATCTACAATAATTATAGGCAGCATGAAGTAAATGACGTGCTTGAGGAGTATAAGGAATGTAAAAATAATCTTAAGAAAGAAATTAGAAAAGCTATAAGAAGACATGAGGTTGCTTTGGCAAGTAAGGTGAAAGTAAATCCAAAGGGTTTCTACAGCTATATTAATAGCAAAAGGATAACGAGGGATAAAATTGGTCCATTGGAGAGACGGAGTGGACAGCTATCTGCAGAGCCAAACGAGATGGGGAAGATATTGAACAATTTCTTTCCTTCGGTATTAACCAAGGAGAAGGATATTGAATTATGTGAGGTAAGGGAAACTAGTAGAGTAGCTATGGATACTATGAGTTTCAAAGTAAAAGAAGTACTGACACTTTTGAAAAATATAAAAGTGGATAAGTCTCCAGGTCGTGACAGGATATTCCCTTGGAAATTGAGGGAAGTTAGTGTAGAAATAGCCGGGGCTATGACAGAAATATTTCAAATGTCATTAGAAACGGGAGTAGTCCCCGAGGATTGGCGTACTGCGCATGTTGTTCCATTGTTTAAAAAGGGTTCTAAGAGTAAACCTAGCAATTATAGGCCTGTTAGTTTGACTTCAGTGGTGGGCAAATTAATGGAAAAGATACTTAGAGATAATATATATAAGCATCTGGATAAACAGGGTCTGATTAGGAACAGTCAGCATGGATTTGTGCCTGGAAGGTCATGTTTGACTAATCTTCTTGAATTTTTTGAAGAGGTTACTAGGGAAATTGACGAGGGTAAAGCAGTGGATGTTGTCTATATGGACTTTAGTAAGGCCTTTGACAAGGTTCCTCATGGAAGGTTGGTTAAGAAGGTTCAACTGTTGGGTATAAATGCAGGAGTAGCAAGATGGATTCAACAGTGGCTGAATGGGAGAAGCCAGAGGGTAATGGTGGATGGTTGTTTGTCGGGTTGTAGGCAGGTGACTAGTGGGGTGCCTCAGGGATCGGTGTTGGGTCCTTTGTTGTTTGTCATGTACATCAATGATCTGGTAAATTGGATTAGTAAGTATGCAGATGATACCAAGATAGGGGGTGTTGTGGATAATGAAGAGGATTTCCAAAGTCTACAGAGTGATTTAGGCCATTTGGAAGAATGGGCTGAAAGATGGCAGATGGAGTTTAATGCTGATAAATGTGAGGTGCTACACCTTGGCAGGACAAATCAAAATAGGACGTACATGGTAAATGGTAGGGAATTGAAGAATACAGTTGAACAGAGGGATCTGGGAATAACCGTGCATAGTTCCTTGAAGGTGGAATCTCATATAGATAGGGTGGTAAAGAAAGCTTTTTGTATGCTAGCCTTTATAAATCAGAGCATTGAGTATAGAAGCTGGGATGTAATGTTAAAATTGTACAAGGCATTGGTGAGACCAAATCTGGAGTATGGTGTACAATTTTGGTCGCCCAATTATAGGGAGGATGTCAACAAAATAGAGAGAGTACAGAGGAGATTTACTAGAATGTTGCCTGGGTTTCAACAACTAAGTTAAAGAGAAAGGTTGAATAAGTTAGGTCTTTATTCTCTGGAGCGCAGAAGGTTAAAGGGGGACATGATAGAGGTCTTTAAAATGATGAGAGGGATAGACAGAGTTGATGTGGATCAGCTTTTCCCTTTGAGAAAAGGGAAGTTTCAAACAAGAGGACATGACTTCAGAATTAAGGGACAGAAGTTTAGGGGTAACATGAGGGGGAACTTCTTTACTCAGAGAGTGGTAGCGGTGTGGAATGAGCTTCCAGTGGAAGTGGTGGAGGCAGGTTCGATGGTATCATTTAAAAATAAATTGGATAGGCATATGGATGAGAAGGGAATGGAGGGTTATGGTATGAGTGCAGGCAGGTGGGACTAAGGGAAAAAAGTTGTTCGGCACGGACTTGTAGGGCCGAGATGGCCTGTTTCCGTGCTGTAATTGTTATATGTTATACTGTCGCCTTCACATTCGACCGATGTGCTGCCATCTGTTGCCAGAAGGTGAAAATCTCCACCGCGAAAATCGCTCTTTTGATTTCAATGACATCTTGCTTTCTGATATGTGTGAATAATATCCCCTTCTATTTTATATTTACACCGGGCGAGGAAATCAACAACGTACACTGGTTTTGCAAATTAAAGCCAAGTTTTTACAGTGAGCATGCGTGGGTTGCCTTCCATAGGCTTGACAAGGCTTTAACCCCAATTATCCCATTCCTTTTAATTCTGACACTTAATATGCTGACAGTGAGGCACATTTCAGTGGCAAGTCGGGTGCGAGCGGGGCTAAGAGGGCAGAACAAAGGTGAAAAACGCATTGACCCGGAGACTGAGAGAAGGAAAAGGTCCATGATTTTACTTTTCACCATATCCGGCAGCTTTATAATATTATGGTTGCTGACCGTTGTCAATTTTATCAGTTATACCATAGCAGGAACAGAGCCGGATCAATAGTCTGATTCGGAATACATCCGTGAGTATCTCGGATATATGCTACAGAATTTAAATTTATGCACAAACACTTTTATTTATGGGGTGACACAGTCCAGATTCAGAGAACAGTTACTGAACGCAGCTAAGTATCAGGTAACCTCAATAATGCGGTTAATATATACGCACAACTAGTGAGCTCAGCCGCAGACAGGTCTCAATGTCGCAGAGCGTGATCCCGATATCTTGCCTGCAGAAACTCTTTACAATAGGTAGACGGCTTTGTACATTTACATCGTGAAACGACTGAATTCTCCAGTTAACATACCATATTTTTATAATTGTATGGAGAGTTAAAAGCGTAGTTCGAGCGTAGGACTTTAGTAAGGTGTGCGAGATCAGGAGGTGCATAGAAGGGGTGAACATTTCACAGTCTCATTCCCAGGGTGGAGATTCTAAAACGAAATGTATCGACTTAATGTGTAGATGTAAGAAAGATTCCGGGGCGACGTTATCACTCAGAGAGCATCTGCATCGGCAATATGCTGCCAGTGCAAGCTATAGAAGCTGATGCCATTAAGACATTTAAAGTACACTTGGCCAGATATATGGAGAGGAAGAATGATATGGACCAATTGCAGGCCAATAGGATTGCCCCAATATTGCAACTAACCAGCATGACAAGGATAGCAATATGACGTAGGTCCGTGCTGTACTTCTCTGATGTTATCACTATTATATTCTATTTGCACGGCAATGTTAGTATTTACTTACGACGCACCGCATTTGGATTGCATGTTACTATTCTCACTGAGGTCCTTTCGATGTAAACGCCTGAATTTCGAATGATTTCTTTTCTCAAATGCAGATTCAACCAAAACCCACAGTGGTGTGAGCTGAATATGCGGAGTTGTAATTTGTAGCATGTACCTGAGATGATACAAATATAATCTGCTTTGTGCCTCCTTTTGTTCAATTCTTTCATGTTATGACCTGCATCTTTCCATGCATATTTCTGTAAAAAGTACTTTTATTATTCATTAGAAAAAATATCTCAAATGTTTGAATCCAGTTTTCTGTGGTGGGATTTCATATATTATTGACATCGAGCAATGTGGCGATACAAAGTGTACACAAGTAAAACAGTTATCTATTATTATAACTGACCGTAGGGGCATGATGTCCGTTCCTGTTGATTGCCCGTTATAACCCAGTAAGTGATTATTATTGTATTTACATGAAATAAAGAAATGCGAATGATGGTTTATAGACAAAATAGACACAACGAGTCGCAGCGTAACTCGGCGGATCAGAGAGCATCGCTAGAAAACACGGATAGGTTACGTCGGAATCCTTCTTCAGTTCAATTTAATTCAATTCAATTTACGATTCAATACTACTTTATTGTCACATGTCCCTAGGTACACTTATTATTATTTGTTGCATACAATACACAAACTACGCAAAATGGCGCCGCCTATCTGGCTCCGTCAACGTTTAAGAAGTACTAATTAGATTCCCGGGAATCCGCTTCTTTTTTGGCGGTAAACCCCCACCACGAGCCCCACTTTGATCTCAGCCGCCCATTCCACCGCTGGGTGTCTCCGTCTTATAGGCGACCCCCTACTCACGCTAGGTCCGCCTTTGTTCTCGGTGAACACCGCCTTTCCCCGCCAGGCCTCTATCTGTTATCGGCGGCCCGACCGCCTCTCCGCGGCCAGTCCGCTGCCCGACCGCCGTCTGTTCTCGGCCTGTCGTCTATCCGTGGCTCGTTCTTAACCCAACTGCCGCTCCTCCGCATACGGATCGCCAGCGAGCCATTCCTGTCCTCTGCGGTCCTTCTGCCTTCGTGCCCTGGAGGGCGCCTCTCGCAGATGACCATGAAGGCTAGTTGGGGGACATCCTCCCACCGGCCCTTTGACCACCGTACGCCGGCCTGTCTCTCTTCCCTTTCCGGGCTGCCGGATTTCGGGGCAAGCAAGCGTTGTCCTCAGAGCTAGAACTTGAGCAGCAATAACAGCCGTGTCACAGGACCGTGCGGTGGGCAAGGATGTGCTCGCTAGTGTATCTTGCGAGTCGGGTGGGATCGGAATCCAGCGCTCTTAGCGAATGGGGAGACAATGCGAGCTGGTGTTGTCATCAACAGATCCACCCGTTATATTCGATATCGGTTAAGAGGGGGTTTTGTTAAAACACGGGTTAAATCCATCTTTGTAAAGAAGGTGTATGGCATGCTGACCTTCATGAGTATACGAATGAGGAAATCATGTTGCACTTTCTAAAATATTTGTCAGGCTGCATTTGGAGTGGTGTGTGCAGTTCTGGATTTGAGGGTATTAGACACAGGAAATGGTTAGACAAACGTGCATTATTTTCTCTGGAGCGTCGACGGTTAAGATCTAACCTGATATAAATATATACATTTATAAGCTGTATAGAACAATGAGAACGTTTTGTTTTCCAGAGTGCAAATGTCAGCGATGGAAGGACATAGCTGTATGTCACAGGTGGTACGTTTGAAGGAGATAGAGTCATGAAGGAATATGGCACGGGTAATGGCCCATGGGCACGATTCCTCCATGCCGAACAAGACATTCATCGAAGCTAGTCAAATTTACCGCCGTTTGTCCCATAATATGTCCTATCCACGTATCTGTTCAAATGTCTACTAATTCTCTTACAGTACCTACTTCAACCCCCGTCTAGTAATTAGTTCCATGTGCCCAGCACCCACTGAGTACAAAAGTTGCCCCTCACTTTGCAACACAATCTTTGCGCTCTCACCTTAAACTTGTGTCCTCTGGTTTTTCATTTCCCTATCCTGGATGAGTGACTTCTTGTATTTGCGCTTCATATTCTCTTATGATTTTATAAAGGACAATAGGACCACACTGAGCTCAATGAATAACACTCCACCTTTCCAGATGTCCCCCTGTAGCTCGGGTTCTGGCAACATTCTAGTAAATTTTCTCTCTAGGAGTTCTGCCATTTCGTTTATATTACCGTAGTGAACATTCGAACATTACCAACATATTTGAGTTCTTATTGGTTGCACTCTCGTGCCCCAGTGCCCAATTCTCTTAACAACTGCCATTCTCTCCTTCGCTACTGTGGTCAGAAACCGTGGGCGTTTACATATCACTGCTTAGCCAAATCGTTGCTTGCTTGCTTGCTTGCTTGCTTGCTTGCTTGCTTGCTTGCTTGCTAATCTATCTATCTATCTATCTATCTATCTATCTATCTATCTATCTATCTATCTATCTATCTATCTATCTATCTATCTATCTATCTATCTATCTATCTATCTATCTATCTATCTATCTATCTATCTATCTATCTATCTATCTATCTATCTATCTATCTATCTATCTATCTATGTTCTATTTATTTATAATATTAAAATCTGTGACTGCCGGATGGCTGTGTGTGTTTCTGCCTGACTTGTGGCTGCCAGCCTTTGATTCGTTGCCACGACAACACCCGACCCACAAACGCCCTGATTTTTTCCATTTCGGTAGAGATTTCACTTTTCATTCCAAGTATCCACTCCTCATTAAATTTCGTCGTGGTTATGTACAAATGTTTAATAAAATCCTTCTACCCGCCCCCACTCACTCATTTTGTCTCCTCCTGCTGGCCAGCGACCATAACGGCTGCTGGCCCCCGCATCTCGCCTCAAATACACTATTTAAAAACAGCCGCACCGCTGATTCCTGAGCCGCTTGAGTTGGAGGACCACGTCTCCCGTGGGGGCTACGGGTAGGAAAGGGCTGCGTTTGGTCTGCACTTGGTCTAGTATACTTTAAAACGGTGTGTGTGTGAGGGTATACGGCACTTTCCGTTTGCAATGTATCTCCTCGAAAACCAGACGCAAAAACGCGGAGCTTTTTACAATTTCGGTAGGGATTTATCTTATGAGTTCTGAACTCCACTCCTAGGTAAATTATTTCCCCGCATTTTTGAATAAAATTGATCACAAAACTCGCTTTAAAAAAAATATAATCGCCGCTTGCGCAACTGACGTCACAATGCCCACATTCCCACCAATCGAGACCCACCCGCCGCAAGCCCCCCCCCCCCTCCCGCACACCCGCTCATCTCCCGCCCCTTCCCCTTTCTCTCTCCACACACTCCCTCTACCGCTTCCTCTTCCCCCTCCCTACCCCTCCCCGCTCTTCCCCCTCTCTCCTCTCTCTCTCCTCCTATGTATCTCCATACCCCTCTCCCCTTCCTTCCAACACTTCCCCCTCTATCTCCTCTCCCACCCTCTCCCCGTCCCCCCTCCGCTTCCCCCTCCCCTCCCCCCTTCTACCACCTCTCCACCCCTCTCCCCCTCTCTCCGCCCTCACCCATTCGCTCCTCCCATCCATACCCCCTCTCACCACCCCCTCCCCCCTCTCACCCTCTCATCCCCTCCCACTCTCACACCTCCCCATCCCCTCCCCACCTCTCCCCCTCCCTTCCCCCAACCTCTCCCCCTCCCATTACTCCACCTCCCCTCCGTTCCCACCCTCCCTTCCCACCCTCCCTCTCCTCCTCAGCTCCACCCCCTCTCCCTCTGTCTCTTGCCCCCCTCTCTGTCTCAGCCCCTCTCTCTCTGACTCTGCCCCTTCTCTCTCTGCCCTCACTCTCTACCCCCTCTCTAGAAGCGCCTGCGAGTTGGGGGAAAAAGGAGCAAATTCATAATATTAACATAATATCAAGGGGGTAGTTAGCGCGTGTGACGCCGCATGCTGCCCCCTCCCAGCAACCGCACGTTGGGAGAACAGACCCAACGGGTCTGCATTTTGTCTAGTATATTACTATGTCTAATCTCGTTCGTTTGTTTCTTTGTTTGTTTTTATGTGTATAAGTTTCCGAAACTCCGCAAAAACGGTATACGAAAACGCTACAAACATTAGCTCACCTTAATCACCATTGCCCTGCGATGTGAACTACCACGTTTCGATCTGACTGATGTTATCATTTACAATGTATTGCCATTTTAAACTTAAATTAACTTAAAACAGCCGGCGCCATTCGCGCCTGCTCAGTTGGGGGAGGCCCGTCAGCCCCGCGCGTACGCAGTACGCCCGGGAACAGCGCCTGCGCAGTTTGCGCCGTTGCCCAGGCTTTACAGCGTTGGGAAGCGGACACGGACACGGACACGAACACGGACTGGGCCCTCACCGCGCCCCGGGCATGGGTACGAGCTGGTGCGGTGTGTGGACGAAGGGAGAGGCGGCACCCGGGACCCAGGACCTGGGAGCTGGGGCTGGGTCTGGGGGCGGCGGCGCTGCTGCTCCGGGCCCGCGGGGAGTGAGAGATGCAAGACTCTGGGGGAGGAGTAGGCCACAGCCACAGCCTCGACTTCTCCACCCCCCCTTTTCCTGGC
This sequence comes from Amblyraja radiata, assembly GCF_010909765.2. Classification (NCBI taxonomy): domain Eukaryota; kingdom Metazoa; phylum Chordata; class Chondrichthyes; order Rajiformes; family Rajidae; genus Amblyraja; species Amblyraja radiata. The sequence goes on along the minus strand of NC_045998.1, from coordinate 5,669,476 downwards.
TGCACGGCCCGTCTTCCCCGTGAGCCACCGCCTCAAGTACAATTTCGTCGCCGACGTGGTGGAGAAAACGGGGCCGGCGCTGGTTTACAACGAGATCCTGGGTAGGTGAGGAGGGAGTGTGGGGGAATTGAGGAAGTGGAAGGGGTAGGGAGGGAGAGGGATGGGAAAGTGGGGGATGTGAGCATGGAGAGTGGAGGAGGAGGGTGGGTAGAGAGAGTGTGGAGTGGAGGATTGAGGAAGGGAATGGCTGTGTGAGATGGGATAGAGATGAGGCGAGGAGTGGGCGAGGAGGGGGATAGAGGGGGCAGACGGGGGTAGTGAGGGGAGACGGGTTATGGAGGGAGGAAGTGACTGAGGGTAAGAGAAAGGAGAGGGAGGGAGAGGATGGGTTGGTGGATGGGAGAAGGAGAATGGACAGAACTGAGAGCATAAAGAGGAGGTACACAAAATTGCTGGGGAAACTCAGCGGGTGCAGCAGCATCTATGGAGCGAAGGAAATAGGCGACGTTTCGGGCCGAAACCCTTCTTCAGACTGATGGGGGGTGGGGAAAGAAAGAAGGAAAAAGGGAGGAGGAGGAGGAGCCCGAGGGCGGGCGGATGGGAGGGTGGGAGGAGACAGCTAGAGGGTGAAGGAAGGGGAGGAGACAGCACAGGCTAGCCAAATTGGGGGAATTCAATGTTGATGCCATAAGGACGCAAGGACCCCAGACGGAATATGAGGTGCTGTTCCTCCAATTTCCGCTGTTGCTCACTCTGGCAATGGAGGAGACCCAGGACAGAGAGGTCGGATTGGGAATGGGAGGGGGAGTTGAAGTGCTGAGCCACCGGGAGGTCAGGTAGGTTATTGCGGACTGAGCGGATGTGTTCGGCGAAACGGTCGCCCAACCTACGCTTGGTCTCACCGATGCAAATCAGCTGACATCTAGAGCAGCGGATGCAGTAGATGAGGTTGGAGGAGATACATGTGAACCTTTGTCGCACCTGGAACGACTGCTTGGGACCTTGAATGGAGTCGAGGGGGGAGGTGAAGGGACAGGTGTTGCATTTCTTGCGGTTGCAACGGAAAGTGCCCGGGGAGGGGGTGGTGCGGGAGGGAAGGGAAGAATTGACGAGGGAGTTGCGGAGGGAGCGGTCTTTGCGGAAGGCAGACATGGGGGGAGATGGGAAGATGTGGCGAGTGGTGGGGTCACGTTGGAGGTGGCGGAAATGGCGGAGGATTATGTGTTGTATTTGCCGGCTGGTGGGGTGAAAGGTGAGGACCAGAGGGACTCTGCCCTTGTTGCGTGTGCGGGGATGGGGAGAGAGAGCAGTGTTACGGGGTATGGATGAGACCCTGGTGTGAGCCTCATCTATGGTGGCGGAGGGGAATCCCCGTTCCCTGAAGAACGAGGACATTTCCGATGCCCTGGTATGAAATGTCTCATCCTGGGAACAGATGCGGCGTAGGCGGAGGAATTGGGAGTAGGGGATGGAGTCTTTACAGGGGGCAGGGTGGGAAGACGTGTAGTCCAGATAGCCATGTGAGTCAGTGGTTTTGTAATGTATGTCGGTCAGGAGTCTGTCCCCTGCGATGGAGATGGTGAGGTCAAGGAATGGTAGGGAAGTGTCGGAAATCGTCCAGGTGTATTGGAGTGCCGGATGGAAGTTGGTGGTGAAGTGGATGAAGTCAGTCAGTTGTGTGTGGGTGCAGGAGGTGGCACCAACGCAGTCGTCAATGTAGCGGAGGTAGAGGTCGGGGATGGGGCCCTGGTACGCATCGAACAAGGATTGTTCAACGTACCCGACAAAGAGGCAGGCGTAGCTGGGGCCCATGCGTGTGCCCATAGCTACGCCTTGTGTTTGGAGGAAATGGGAGGAGTCAAATGTAAAGTTGTTGAGGGTGAGGACCAACTCCGCTAAGCGGAGGAGAGTGTCAGTGGAGGAGAGCATAAAGAGGAGGGTTGGGATTGCTAGGGGATGAGGGGGAATGGAGGAGGGTAGAGATAGGAAAAGGGATGGCGAAGTACTTGAACAGGGTAGGGGGAGAGAGAGGAGGGGAAGTAGTGGGTGAGGGGAGGAAGCAGAGGATGGTTTGTGGAGTGTGGGGAGAGGGGTGGTAATGGAGGAGGGTAAAATGGGACGGAAGTGGGATGTGAGATGCGTTCACATTCATCTTATACCTTGTTATTGCCATGTTGCACTTTAAAAACGTTGCAGTCGCGCTCCCACTTGCTGGCCGCGCCTGCGCAATTGGGGGAAGGTTGCCGTCACTCACGTTACAACGGCAATCTTTGGTCTCACAGCGGGGACCTGTCTGCCGCGCCTGCGCAGGTTGGGGTATGGGTGCGTGGTGGAATATTGTGTTAGGGAACGGTGCCCATTGGGTCCGCTCCTGGTCTAGTACTTTACAAATGATTGAGGCTCACGCACTTTTCCCTGGTGTGTTTGTATTATTACATACCAATAAGTAACAACCAACTGTTAATGACGTGAAGCAAAAGGCAGATAATTGGATGCAATGCGCTTTAGTGGGGTACGAGACCAATTGGGAGCTGTTAGGTCACTGCCACACGGGAGGCCTAGTCCTCCAAAGCAACCAGTTCCCCAACACAATATTTCACTACACACCCATTGCACCAACAGTGCAAGCGCAGATCATTTACCCTCATCCCCAGCACTCCCTCCCCCCTCTTCATCATCACTATTCTTTCCCCTCTCCTCCTTCCCTCCCCAATCTTTGCCTCACCTCTCCCTCCCACTCCTTTACCCTACCAACAGTCACTTCTTCCCCCCCTCAATAAATTATATCCTCTTCCTACCACCCTCGTATCCTTCTATCCCCCACTTCTCACCCCCCATCCCCCCACTATCCCTCTTCACCTCTCCATCTGCCCTCCGCACCTTCTATTCTTCACTCCCTACCTCCCCCACTTCCCCTCCTGTCCCTCTATGCCCACTCGTTCTCCACTTTCTCTCCTCACCTCCCTACTTCCCCCCTCTCCCTCCCTGCCCCCTCATCTCCCTCAATACCCACCCCCCACACTCACCTCCCGCTCCTTTTCCTCCTTGCGTTGCCGGAGACAGCGGCGCCGTCGGCCTCAGATCCAGGCTCAGATTTCAGGCCTCGGATCGGCGCAGCCTCTCCCCGCCGGGCCTCTCCCGGCCGGGCCTCTCCCCGCCGGGCCACTCCCCGCCGGGCCTCCGCCCGTGAATGACAGCGGACCCCGCCAAGCAGTGAGGCGATGGTGCAGGCCTTGGCGGTGAGCGACAAGAGAGGAGACTAATCTGCTTGTCGGTGACTGACAGGAGAGGAGACAAACGTGCGCATGCCCATTTTTTAAAGATATCTAAACTTTGATAACTTTGAAAATATACAATCGATCGGAAGAAAAATGTTGCACTTAATCACAAGAGAGTGACGACTACGGTGGCGAAAAATCATAGAGCTATCGTGTACCGTTTTTAGAAAAAAAACACGGAAACCGGAAGTAACAAGATCAGAGTTTTAGTCATGTATAGATTGAGATTCCGTTGTCAGCTGAATGCGCCGACTAGTAAAGAAAAATAAAAGCCTGCCCATGCTCCAACCACTTTAAATAGAAATTGCAATAAAGGCAGGAATAAAATAAATGTATTATTTCCATAGGAGAAAAATTAAGATGTCTTCCAATGGGATACAAATGATTGCGCATTCTGAATGAAAACTGAACAATGGTTTATATCATACGACTTCGTGTCAAACATTTAAGACGAAACGAACAGTTCCCATAAATGTTTCAAATATGACATCGGTCGAATAATGCATCTATCCCATGTGAATGAATTTGAATTTCATTTGGCTGTATGTGTTTGGCCACATGCGCTCTTCAATAGTTCAGTGAGTGCACAAAACTTAATGAATGGAGATACCATATATTATATAAAAATTAGCTCGACAATCTTTATTTAGTCGCTGATCAAGCAGAGATTTGTGTTAGTTTAGTTTAGTTTTAGTTTAGCTTATGAGTTTTTATCATACGTACTGAGCTACCGTGAAAAACGTTTGTAATCTTCTGACCAGTCAGCGGAAAGACAATGCATGATAGCAATCAACCCATCCATAGTGTGCAGATACATGATAAATGGAATATCATGAGTAGCATTTAGTGCAAGATAAATCATGTAGTGTCCGATCAAATGGGTTGCGTTGGGTTCAACAACGAAGTAGATAATAGTTCACGACTTCTCTCTAGTTGTTGGTGGGATGGTGCAGTTGCCTGATAACAGCTGGAAAAAACTATCCCTGATTCTGGAGGTGTACGTTTTCACTTATATAACTTTTGCTCGATGGGAGATGGGAGGAGAGGGAGTGGCCGGAGTAGGACTGGTACTCGATTAGGCTGATGGCCTTGCCGAGGCAGCGTGCGATGTAAATGGAGTCTATGATAGGAAGGTTGATTTGTGTGATGCTTCCCGAGAATATGCCTTCTCCATAACCCTTGACACCTGTTCTAATCAATAATTTGTCCACCACTGCCTTAAAAATATCAACTGCCTTTGCCTCCACAGCCCTTTGTGGCAATGCTTTGCTCAGATTAACTAGCCTTAGACCAAAGGCGTTACTCCTCGCCTCTTTTCTGAAAGAACCCCCTTTAATTCTGAGACTGTGACCCCTGGTTATAGAGTCTCCCACCATCGGAAATATCATTTCCACATCCACTCTATCTATGCATTTCGTTATTCTGTAGGTGTCGTTGAGGTCCCGCCCTCATCCTTCCAAACTCCAGCGAGTAGAGGTCCAGTGCGTCTAGCGTTCATCATACGCAAACCCTCCATTTCCTGGAATCATCCCTGTAAACCTCCTCTGGACCCTCTACAGCGCCAGCACATCCTTCCACGGATATTGGGCCCAGATCTGCTCACATTACGCCAAATGCGACCCTCAGCATTACATCTTTGCTTTTGTATTCCAGTCCTCTTTTTTTATAAAAATTCATGATATCATTGCATTTGCCTTTCTTACTACCGACTTGCAAATTAACTTTATGACAGTCTTGCACAAGCTCTCCCAAGTCCCTTGGCCCCTCCAATTTCTAGATTATCTCTTCATTTTGAAAATAATCTACGCCTTTATTCTTATTACCAAAATGCATGACTCCGCACTTGCTGCACTGAATTTCATCTGTCACAACTCTGTCCATTCCCCTAACCTGTCCAAGACCTTCTACAGAGTCCTTGCTTCCTCTACACTGTCTTGCTCCTCAACCTTTCATCTGCAAACTTGGCCAGAATGCCTTCAACCCCCTTCTCCATATAATTAGTATAAAACGTGAAAAGAAGTGGCCCCAGCAGCGACTCTTGGAAAAAAACTCCACTTGTCAACTGGCAGCCAACTTGAAAAAGCGGCTCTAATTAAAACTATTTTCCTTCTGCCTTCCAGCCAACCGACTATCCATGCTAGTATCTTCCCATTAATAACATAGAAACATATACAATAGGTGCAGGAATAGGGCATTCGGCCCGTCGAGCCTGCACCGCGATTCAATATGATCATGGCTGATCATCCAACTCAGTATCCTGTACCTGCCTTCTCTCCATACCCCCTGATCCCTTTAGCCACAAGGACCACATCTAACTCCGTCTTAAATATAGTCAATTAACTGGCCTCAACAAACTTCTGTGGAAGAGAGTTCCAGAGATTCACCACTCTCTGTGTGAAAAATGTTTTTCTCATCTCGGTCCTGTGACCCCTTGTCCTGGACTTCCCCAACGTCGGGAACAATCTTCCTGCATCTAGCCTGTCCAACCTCTTAAGAATTTTGTAAGTTTCTATAAGATCCCCCCTCAATCTTCTAAATTCTAGCGAGTACTAGCCGAGTCTATCCAATCTTTCTTCATATGAAAGTCCGGCCATCGCAGGAATCAGTCTGGTGAACCTTATCTGTACTCCCTCTATGGCAAGAATGTCTTTCCTCAGATTTGGAGACCAAAACTGCACACAATACTCCAGGTGTACAACTTCAGTAGAACCTCGCTGCTCCTATACGCATGTGCTCTATTCTTCCCTAGCAGCCTGACGTGCGCCACCTTTTCGAAGGCCTTCTGAACCGAGGTGAACAACATCGACAGACTCTCCAGCTGACTATTCTGTTATTAACTTCCTCAAAGAACGCGAGCACATTCATCAGACAATATTTTCCCTTCACAGAACCGTGTTGACTTCGACCTATTTTATCGTGAACTTCTAAGTACCACGTAACCTCATTCTTTATAATTGACTCTAAAAACTTATCAAACACAGTAAGGAGAACCGGCCTATAGTTTCCACTCTCCTTCTTTGACCCAATCATGTACAGCAGGGAGATATCCGCAATTTTACAATCTTCAGGAACCACTCCTAACTCGAGTAATTCTTGAAATATCACGACCAATGCTTCCACGATCTCAGAGGCCACCTCATGCGGAACCATGGAGTGCACTCGATCTGGTCCAGGTGACTTATGAACCCTCAGACCTTTCAGTTTTTTCCAGCACCTTCTCCTTAGTAATCGCCACTCCCGTAACTTCCACTCCCTGACTCTCTAGGATTACAGGCACACTGCTGGTGTCTTCCACAGGAAGACCGATGCAAAAAGGTTTATTCAGTTCCTCTGCCATATATTGATTTCCCGTTATCACTGCTCCTGCATCAGGCTCCAGCGGCCCAACGTCCCCTCCTACCTCTGTTGTTACTCCTTAAATATATCAGTAGAAACTCATGCTATCTTCTTTCATATTATGCGTACTTCATCTTTTCTCTGCGTATTGTCCTTTAGTTACCTTTTGTTGTTATTTAAAGACCTCTCCATCCGCTGGCTTACCAGGAATATTTGCAATGCCTTCCCTTTTATGTTGTCCTTGGCCTTTTTCAGCCATCGTCGTCATTCTCTCCCCCGGGAATCTTTCTTCTTCTTTGGAATGAAATAGACAATATACATTAGACAATAGGCAAAAGGTGCATGAGTAGGCCATTCGGCCCTTCAAGCCAGCACCGCTATTCAATGTGATCATGGCTGATCATCCCCAATCAGTACCCCGTTCCCGCCTTCTCCCCATATCCTCTGACTCCGCTATATTTACGAGACCTATCTAGCTCTCTCGAACGTATCCAGAGAACCGGCCCCCACCGGCCCCCACTGAGGCAGAGAATTCCACAGACTCACAATACTCTGAGAGAAAAAGTGTTTCCTCGTCTCCGTTCTAAATGGCTTACCCCTTATTCTTAAACTGTGGCCCCTGGTTCTGGACTCCCCCAACATCGGGAACATGTTTTCTGCCTCTAGGGCGTCCAAACCCTTAACAGTCTTATATGTCTCAATAAAATTCCCTCTCATCCTTCTAAACTCCAGAATGTACAAGCCCAGCTGCTCCATTCTCTCAGCACCTGACAGTCCCGCCATCCCGGGAATTAACCTCATAAACCTACGCTGCAATCCCTCGATAGCAAGAATGTCCTTGCTCAAATTATGGGACCAAACCAGCACACAATACTCCAGGTGTGGTCTCACTACGGCCCTGTATAACTGAAGAATGACCTCTTTGCTCTTATACTCGACTCCTCCTGTTACAAAGGCGATCATGCCATTCGCTTTAAACACTGCCTGCTGCACCTGCATCCTTATTTTATAGACTGATGAACAAGGACCACCCCCCCAGATCCCGTTGTACTTCCCCTTTTCCCAACTTGCCGCAATTTAGATAGTAATCTGCATTCCTGCATTTGATACCAAAGTGCATAACTTCACATTTATCCTCATTAAACTTCGTCTGCCATGCATCTGCCCACTTCCTCAACCTGTCCAATTCACCTTGCATTCTCATAGCATCCTTCTCACAGTTTACACTGCCACCCAGCTTTGTGTCATCTGCAAATTTGCTAATGTTACTTTGAATCCCTTCATCCAAATCATATTGTATATTGTAAATAGCTGCGGTCCCAGCATCGAGCCTTGCGGTACCCCACTAGTCACTGCCTGCCATTCAGAAATGGCCCCGTTAATCCCTCCTCTTTCTTTCCCTTCTGCCAGCCAATTTTCTATCCATGTCAGAACTCTACCCCCAATACCATGTGCACTAATTTTGCCCACTAATCTCCCATGTGGGACCTTATCAAATGCTTTCTGAAAGTCCAGATACACTATATCCACAGGTTCTCCCTGGCCTGTGGATGTAGTGTACCTGGACTTTCAAAATAATCCTGCACCTTCCGAATTATCCGCAGAAATTCCTGCCATTGCTGCTCTGCCGTCATTACAAGCTAAGCACCTTACTAGTTAATCTTTGCCAGCTCCTCTCTCATGCTTCCGTAGTTCAATTTGCTCAGGTGCAATACTGACCCATGCGTTGGTACTCACCTTCTCCATTTCAAATAGTAGGTAGAATCTTATCATATTAGATGTTTAAATATCCCTGTTGGTGGCAGCTCTGGCAGCAGGGATTTTGAAGAAGGCACATTGGCTCCATGCGTAATTAATTGGGGTACAGAGCATAAAAGCCCGGACGTCAAGATAAATATTAACAGCCTGAAGAAGAGTCTCGGCCCGAAACGTCACGTATGCCTTAACTCCAGAGATGCTGTCTGCCCCGCTGAGTTACTTCAGCTTCCAGTTCCAGGATTAAACCAGCATCTGTTGTTCCTTCCTACACAAAATATTATTATACTAGACTAAGTGGGACTAGTTGGGTCCCATGTTCACACGGGAGGGCTGGTCCCCAACGCAATATTCCACCTCTCCACCAATTACATTATTGCTGGCCAGTGGGGGTAGTGGGGGGGGGGGGGGGGGGCTTCCTGGAGAGCTAGTATGGGTGCTGTGGGTCGAAGGGGCTGGTTTCCAGAGGGCTTTGGACTTTGTGGGCCGAATGGATTCTTGGCCTGGCAGCTCAGTCACTAAGGCCTTTTGGGCTGGCAGCTCAGTCACTCTGGCCTGGTGGGCTGGCAGCTCAGAAACCGCCAGCAATTCTGCCCAAAACAGGCGAGATACTCTGTGAGTGAGAAGGGGGAGAGGGTGGAGAATCAATTTTAGACATTTTTCATACTTTTCTGCAGATCACAGCAGAAAGTCTATCCTGGCCTGGAACTCACTTGGAGCAAATGAAGGGAGGGAGAAAAATACTGGAGTGAGGTTTAATACTTACAGGGGGAATACTTCCTGATGGGCTTAAGGAACTACTGGGTTAGTACATGCCTGATGGGCCGAAGGGGCTCTTTAAAATAATCGGAGTGAAATCTCATTGAAGGGCACTTTTTCTGGACATTTCATGGTCTGGCACAAAATGCTCCTCCTGGGCTATTACGGGCATTTTGGGCAAAAGGGACTGGTTTCATTTCCATTGATATTGCAAGAATTTACTCAATTACGGGCTAATAATGGGAAAAAAGCTCATACTTAAATTCTGGAAAAATGCACCTACACCAACAATAAAAATGTGGATATCAAATATGTTTGAAACACTACATCTGGAAGAGATGAGATTCCGCTTAGCAGGCAAAGCAGACCAATTCCAAAAAACGTGGTCTACGTTTTTGGAACTATTACAAGCATAAGGTGCAATAGTAATAAAATAAATAAATAAATACATAAATAAATAAATAAATAAATAAAATACCAGGATCTGGCAACACAAAAAAAAACACAAAAAACACCCCAACAAAAACAGGCTTGGTTGGTAGTCCCTTTTCTGCGGAGTTTAATGTTATAATAGAGCGATTGTTTCTCCTTTCTTTTTCCTTCTGTTCTAGGGTCTACTTTCTTTCTTTATAACCATATAACCATATAACAATTACAGCACGGAAACAGGCCATCTCGACCCCTCTAGTCCGTGCCGAACACATAATCTCCCCTACTCCCATATACCTGCGCTCAGACCATAACCTCCATTCCTTTCCCATCCATATAACTATCCAATATATTTTTAAATGATAAAAACGAACCTGCCTCCACCACCTTCACTGGAAGCTCATTCCACACAGCTACCACTCTCTGAGTAAAGAAGTTCCCCCTCATGTTACCCCTAAACTTCAGTCCCTTAATTCTCAAGTCATGTCCCCTTGTTTGAATCTTCCCTACTCTCAGTGGGAAAAGCTTTTCCACGTCAACTCCTTCTCTAACTTCTTTTCTAAGGGGCTTTCTTTTCTCAACACTCTCTTGCACTTCACGACTCTTGCGCACTTTCCTTACTTCCTTTACTTCTATCTTTTTCTTAAAGCTCAAAAAATGAAGCGGTACAAAAAATGTATTAAGACATATGTGTTGTGTATTATTGTAACTTACCGTACTTCTAATAAAAAAAATAAAAAAAAAAAAAAAAAAAAAAAAGACATTGCACTTTCAAGCACAGGGTAGACCCAAGCCAAAAATCTGATTACATTTTCACTTCATTTCCAGTGCCTTTGCAGTTTCAAGCGCAGGGCAGGCCCAAGCCAAACAGCTGCTTGCATCTTCACTTAATTTCCATTGCCATTGCCCTTTCAAGCACAGGGCAGTCCAAACAACTCATTTCATTTTCGTTAAGGGATAACAAATCATGTATTCAAGTACATTGCAAACTCTCAGTTTTCTGTAGTATCCCAGCTCAGACAGAGAGTCGTGATCTCTCCCTCGCCATCTTGCAGATAGGGTGAGTCACGCCCACACTTCCGGGTTTTATAGTGGCCTTCATGGCGGTGATTGAGAGGAGAGAAAATCTCAAGATTTTTTCAACACTAATAAATCTTTTATTTTTCATTGATGGTAAAAATCCTCGGGGCCTGAGCAGCGGAGGAGGACTCGGAGTAAGATGTCAAAAAACCACAGCCATATGTGGTAGTGTTTTGTTCTAAAATCAAAGCACAGTGCAAAAAGGAAGTGGTCGAGATGAGACTTTTAATTATATAGATATTGTTGAAGTCACTGCACCGCGATGTTTTTTTTAAGTTATCTACACGCTAGAGAGTCGTGATCTCTCCCTCGCCATCTTGCAGACAGGGTGAGACACTTTCGGAAGTGGCGGCGCTGTGATACAGCTGCGGCTCGCCTGCAGTCTGTCTGTTTTTACTTTTTGTGTTGTTTTTTTTGTCTAGTTTAGAATTTTTTTTGGTTATTAGGTGGTGTTATGTGTGTGGGGGGAGGGTGAAACAGAGCTTTCTGTCTCTCCCTTCGGGGGAATGCGACTTTTTTGTCGTATCCCCCTTCTCTTCCCCCGTCTGCGCTGAGGCCTAATGGCGGAGCTGGCGGCCTCCAACCTGCGACCGACCTCGAGGGTCCGGAGGTAGAGCCAGCCAGGACTCACCAACGCGAGGCTGGCCGTCTTCGAGCTGTGGCGACGTCCGGGTAGCGGCACGACTCGGCGCTCCGGTGAGGGTGGACGGCGCGGGGCTGAGACACTCTCGTGTGAGCGGCACGGCTACCGGCTGGAAGGCGCTCCCGTGTGAGCAGCCCGGTGCGGGGCTGAGAAGCTGCCGTGTGGGTGGCCTAGCTATCGGCTGGAAGGCGCTCCGGTGAGGGCGGACCGGCTCCCGGCTGGAAGGTGCTCCCGTGGGGGCAGCCCGGTGCGGGGCTGAGACGCTGCCTTGTGGGCGGCCCGGTGCGGGGCGGAGACGGTGCTCCGGCGGCTGAGGCGGCGGCGACCTGGATCCGGGGCTCGGCCGCGGGCCAGTGGAGGACAATGTCGGGAGCTCGCAGGTCACAGGCTGGTGCCTGTTTTCCGGAGCACCCGTTGCAACAGCTGCGGGCAGCTTCGACCACCCCCGGGCCGCGGAGCTTGAACCGCGGGACTGATACCATCGCCCGGTGGGGTATTGCCTCGGCGCAGAGGGAGAAGAGGAGGGAAGAGACAGTAACTCTAAGACTTTTGCCTCCATCACAGTGAGGAGGTGTTTGGTGAACTCACTGTGGTGGATGTTAATTTGTGTTTATTGTGTTTTGTTATTATTACATGTATGGCTGCAGGCAACAGCATTTCGTTCAGACCGAAAGGTCTGAATGACAAATAAAGGATTCAATCAGAACAAGGACGAAATTCCACTGGTGATGATGCAGAGCAGGTTTCCAATCATACTGTCTAATACGGAGAACTACTCTAGTTACGGCGAAAGGATGGATAAGCTGAAACTCATTTTTTCTGAAGCATAGATGGGTGAAAGTAGGAGGGAGGGGATCAGTTAGATACCGAGAACGCTTTCCTCGTGGAAGAGGTGTATAACACCAGTGAACATATGTTTGTGAGCTTTTTATTGACCACCATACGAAGATTTCCATCACCCAGACATTTCTTCCAATTTGGACGCATTGCTGAACGGTATAATGAACCAGGCACTGTCACAACCTTTAATAATATTCGGGGGGAACACGGACATCACAATTGACTACATGATGGCTAAATATCATTACCATATATATGTTCAATATATGAACCGAACGACCATAATGTAGACTGAACGGCATTTCCCCACCGTGATCATCTCTAGATAGAAATAAACCGCTGGAGTAACTCCACGGAGTAGGCAGCATCTCTGTAGTACAGCATACAACTCTATGTCAGCTCTAGTAGCCACAAAAGCCACAGAAGTCTTATCGAGAATTTTTCAAAATCAATATGAAGCATATCTAGACATTGCTTACCATAGTTGTGAGTCAGATATTAAGAGAACATTAGATGAATAAATGTTGAATACCAATTTTGCAGCAAAACACAAACCAAAACAACTGCAGATGCTGGAATATTGAGCAAATCACAATGTGCCGGAGTAAGTGAGCGTGCCAAGCAGCATCTGTGAAGAGGATGGATAGTTGAAAGTTCGGTTGGAGGCTCTGAAGAATGGTCCCGACCTGAAGTAGCATCCTTCTATATCCTTCACAGAAACGTCCTCCTTCGTTGAGCTGCTGCACCACCTTGTGCGGAAAACAACGATTGAAATGCTGAACAAACTCAACGGGTCAAGCAGCATCCGTAACGGTAAAGGGCAGTTTGAGGATTCCGGTCAGGGCCACCATTAGGACAAAATGTTTTGGGAAAAGATAGGCAGTCCACAGAAGTGAAAGAAGAGGCATGACAAAGAGTGGTGCTGAACGGATTAGGAATGACGACATGCTGATAGAGGGATCTGGAGGAGGAAGACATATTGAGACAACGGCTTGGAGGTGATAGATAGAAACAGATAGAGGAGATATTACGCCGATAGAATCAACTGCGGCACAGGAAGTGGACAGGAAGGTGAAGCAAATGTATAAACGCAGGTACGTGATACGCACATGGAACCAAGCGGAGCATGTCTACTGTAGACATACTCCAGACACGCTATGTGATCCAAAATCATATTTAATCAGCACTTCAACTGCTGCTCGAACTGAGTAGTGCCAGAAGCAATATAAACGTTATAGTGGGGTTAGTGATATGATTGGTTAACATGCATAATCAATCTACATCCTTCCCCCTAAAGACTAAGTGTGAAAGGGCAATCAATCTACAGCTGCAAGTATAAGTGATTGGACAGGACAAATATGCAACATGGATATGTTGGAAAGGAACACAGGGAAATTGTTTCGCTTGCATAGATCCACCTAGACTCTGCTCCGATTATCCTCGTCTGAGTATTCTATGATTACATTATGCAGTTTATATTTCAGCATTTCGGCATGATGCAGTTTATATTCCAGCATACTATCTCGCTGACTAATCACATAAGTGTAACTGTCCTTCTACTTACATAAGGGTCTCTAGGTCAGCATTTCATCGATCTATTAAATCGTGTGGTTACATTCTCCACTCTCCAGTCCACGATGCAAACGGTATGCGATGACTTTTACTCAAGATAATGCGATGAGTTTCACTCAAGATTTTAGATAATGACGAAAATTATTATTCACTGCTATGTGACTTTTTCATTTTTATGGGAAATTGTTTGAGTGGAATATTAATAGTGTGATTCCTGAAATAGTCAGAGGCCTCGGGAATTAAGCGGGCTGATAACATTTCTGGACAGCGGCGTTGAGGCTGAAATTAGCCTCAACGCTGAGCAAAGAGTAGGGGTAAACCAGTCCTTTTCAGAATGGCTGGCAGTGACTAGTGGGGTACCGCAAGGCTCGGTGCTGGGACCCCAGCTATTTACAATACATATTAATAATTTGGACGAGGGAATTGAATGCAACATCTCCAAGTTTGCGGATGACACGAAGCTGGGGGGCAGTGTTAGCTGTGAGGAGGATGATAGGAGGCTGCAAGTTGACTTGGATAGACGCGCCCGGGGCTTCAGCGGCGGGCGCAGCGTGGACTCTCGGCGTGGAGCGTGTGAGCCCTCGCTGGGGCTCGCTGGAGGGAAGCGCTCCGTTTCGCTGACCCGGGGCAGCCGGCAGCCTGAAGCAGCGGTGTGCACAGCTCCAGCTGGCGCGGGGTCTACAGCCCGGGATCCCTCGTGGGGGACCCGGGGGAAGAAGAAGCCATCACTGCCGGCCCGTGGCCAACTTCTACCGCGGCTCCGGCATGGACTTATCATCACCTTTGGAGTGGAGCATCGACCATCGGCCCTGCAGTCTGCGGTGCTTCTGGCTGCGGCGCGGCGGGAACCTTAAATCTTCGACCGCCGGCCTGCGGCCTACACCAGCCTGAAGCCGCGGTCTCCGGTGGGAAAGAGCCGATCCTGGACTTACCTTGACTTTGACTTTGTCCCTTACCATCTGGACGCCCGCAGCAACGGCTGCAGAGGGTGGAGGTCCAGACCACGGGTGGAAATGGAGGAGGTCTGGCCAAGTTCTGTGCCTTCCACCACAGTGATGAATGCTGTGGTGGATGTTTGTGTTACATTTTTATTGTGGGTGTGTGTTCTTTATTATTGTACTGCTGCTGACAACCCAAATTCCACCGACCCTGGTTGTGTGGCAAATACATTCTATCAATCTAATTCTATCAATCTAATGGCCTACTCCTGCACCTATTTTCTATGTTTTATGTTTCTACGTATTGACTGCACCAAGAACATTGAAGCTACAACCAATAGAGCAAACAAGCGCCTCTATTCCACAACAAAGTTCGCAATTCTCCTCCGACGCTTGCCAAATTCCACAGATGCATCGTAGAAATCTTAGTACCAGTTAGCATCAAAGTTTAGTTTCATAATAATGCTACTCGAGACCATAATACATCGTGGAAAGTTGAAGATGTAGTCATATCCATTGCACAGAATAGACTCTCCACCAACAACTCCTTCCACACTCTACGTCTCATCTGGAAAAACCCCAGCATAATTTATTTTAGTTTTCACCCAGGCTATAACCTCTTTTCCTCTTTAAAGTCGAGCACATCACAAGAACATCTTGAACTTGTACCACCAGATTCAAGAACTGCCTCTTCTCCGCTGTTTGCAGACTACTGAACGGTTCTCCCATAAACGTCGGAGTAGTGCCTATTTTCCACACTTCCTCATTACGGACTTTGGACGTTTTCCCTGCAATTGTAACGTAAAGATTCTGTAAGACTATATTCATCACGCTGATATGTTTTTCCTTGCAATAACTATTTTACTTTTGTGTGGCTTGATCATGCTCATGTGCGGTATGATTTCATTGGAATTGAGAGCATGCAAACAATGCTTTACACTCGCCCTCGTTCGACGCAACGACAATAAGGTAGTACCTAAAACTATATCAAATATTTGCTCGGGAGACACAAATTGCTGGAGTAACTGAACGGGAAAGGCAGGGGTAGGAGAAGGACAGAGAGGGAAATCAAGGGCTATTTGATATCAGAGAAGTCAATGTTCATAGCGCTGAGGTTTACGTTACCCAAGCAAAATATGAGGTGCTGTCCCTCCAATTTACGCTGTGTCTTACACTGACTATGGATATGGCGAAGCCCGGGCCAGAAAGGTGAGATTAGGACGACAGATGGCACAATGGGCTAAGTGTTCGGCTGGCAACTGGAAGGTAGCTGGTTCGAAACCCGCTTGGAGTGCATACTGTCGTTGTGTCCTTGGGCAAGACACTTCACCCACCTTTGCCTGTGTGTGTCCTTGGGCAAGACACTTCACCCACCTTTGCCTGTGTGTGTGAATGTAATTATGTGAAGCACTTTGGGGTCAATGCAAGTTGACTAAAAATGTGCTATATAAATAAAAATAAAATAAAAAAAAGAAAAGGAATGGGTGGGAGTCTAAGTGCTGAAGAACCGGGAGATCAGGTAGGTTACGGCGGACTGAGCAGAGGTGTTCAGCGAAACGATCGCAGGGCCTGCGCTTGGTTTCGCCGATATACAGGAGTTGACACCTGGAACAGCGGATACAGTAGATGGCGTTCGATGATGAGCAAGTGAACCTCTGCCTTACCTGAAAAACTGTCGGGGTCCTTTCATGGAGTCGAGGGAGAAGGTAACAGGACAGGTGTCGCATCTCCTGCGGTTCTGCGCATCTCTATGTCTCTATGCCTATGTCTATGGTTGCAAGGGATAGGACTTGATTGTTTGGGTGAGAAGGGACGAGTTGACCAGGGAGTTACGGAGGGAACGGTCTCTTCGGAAAGCGGAAAGCGATGGAGATGGGAATATGTGGCCAGTAGTGGGATCCCGTTGGAGATGGCGAAAAGGTTGGAGGAGTATATGCTGTATGCGACGGCTGATGGGGTGGAAAGTGAAGACAAGGGAGACTCTGTCCTTGTTACGGAATCTTTCTTTGTTCGCAAATCTATTAATTTGAACTCACTCTGAAATATATTATTTTTAGTTATTTAGAGTAAATAATTATGATTGTTCACTACAGACATTCCGACCATTGGCTGCAAACACAAATTTGTAATTCATCGTTGTCAAACGCAGAAAAACTAAGTTATGAATCAATGTCACCATAATTTGATATTACGAAAACCATGCTCGGCCCCTTAGCTGGTATATTTTTACGTAACGACTCTGTATGAAAGGGGACGATGAAGTGTGACACGGGGATTTACTGGGCATTACTTCAAATAAAATTACCTCAACAGTACGTTAGGAACATGAAACATCATGGTTTAGGTGGCAACGTATTAGCGCTGTTAGTGTCTGGTGAAATGAAACGAAATAGATGCATTCATACATTTTTACTTGGTGTGCGACAGGGAATAATGATGGCGTTGGGCGCACTCCAGATTACACGATTAAACCATCATGGTATGGGTGCTAAATTTGTTGACGCCATTAAGATGTGAGAGGCAGTTGTGAAGGCTACGTAAGTTTACGAAGCCACCTAGATAGAATAATGTACAGATAAAGACATAGCGTCTTGAATATATGCCAGGGATATATGAAGTTGAAATTTCTGCAAGTAACATTACAGAGTTGACGTGGAAAAGCTTTTCCCACTGAGAGTAGGGAAGATTCAAACAAGGGGACATGACTTGAGAATTAAGGGACTGAAGTTTAGGGGTAACATGAGGGGGAACTTCTTTACTCAGAGAGTGGTAGCTGTGTGGAATGAGCTTCCAGTGAAGGTGGTGGAGGCAGGTTCGTTTTTATCATTTAAAAATAAATTGGATAGTTATATGGATGGGAAAGGAATGGAGGGTTATGGTCTGAGCGCAGGTATATGGGACTAGGGGAGATTATGTGTTCGGCACGGACTAGAGGGGTCGAGATGGCCTGTTTCCGTGCTGTAATTGTTATATGGTTATATGGTTAACATAACAAAAGACTCGCATGAATGCGCACGAGTATACAATTCTAAATTAAAGCGCGGCCAATGTGTTCTGGTACTTGAGTTGAAAGTGGCTGGTCTGTCGACATTGTAATGAATGAAGGGAGTGGACATATATGCTTTCGTAAATTGAGATAGATAACGCATATAAATTAAAAGGACATATTGCAGCCGCATTGAACACTCGCGAGGCTATGTCCGGTTTTGACAGCATCTCCTCCTCTGAGGAAGGATGACAATGTGTTAAAAGTACATAATTCAGAAGGGGTTTGGTATGTAATATGGTACGTACGATGACTGGACAGACTAGCCTTCAATCGGTTGCAGCTGATATAAATATGAGCGGAATAAATCAAAGAGTTATTGGGGGTCTTTAACACGGAGCATATGATGAGGATGCGTTAATATACGGGCGAATCTGAAACTCGGGGCACTGAACATAATCATATTGTTTACATTTTGCTGAAGGCGACGCCCATTGACAAAGATGATAATGGCAGTGCGTTTTTTTTCCTCGCAGAGCAAAATCAGATTAATTCCAAGGAGCATGACTGGGTGCCGTAGCCGCCGATATTATGGGGATAAAGTTACTGTCAGTTAAGCAGCGAACACATTCAGGGACGAAGCAGAGTGGAGTCACAGTTTAGTCAGAGGCGATGTTAGAATTCAAAGGTCGCGCAACCCATCTTCACATTAGGCAGTCAGATTTCCATATCGTGAATTTTGGAATTGCGTCGAAGAAAATTAACCAACAGCATAAGGTGAAGAGTTGGATGCGACAGTGCTTGGATCGGTGTCCCTTTGTTGGAGAAATGAGGCTCTCAACCCTCCCCCCCCCCTCCCACCGCAAAACCGTAATTCCTTGTTTTTAACTCCTCAAACGATTCAACGAATTCATCATAGGTTGCCGCGAGGAGAATTTCATTCGGCTGATGAAATCGGTTTGCGAATCATAATATAATATCTATTTATATGTTGAAACCTCACTGTCCCCGTGGAATTGGTAAATGGTATAACATCTCTGAGAATGACTGCCATAATATTTCGTTTGCGACATTAACCAGTGCCACGTCATTCTGCAGAGAGAATGTGGGAAAATTATAAGAATGTCGAGAATATCTTGTATGTGAACATTGCCGTGATTGGCGTTCCCGGTAAGCGGCCCGACAATTCAACATTGATAACTCCGCGTGTTAACTGAGTCTTGAACTGATTATGGACATCTTGCAATGTTACCAATTGATACTAATTTTACAAAAAATAAGTCAATTATCTCAAGGCTCATAGTTAAATGTCCAAAACGTACGTAATTTCTTGTCAGATAGACCTCTCACTCCAGAGGACGAGTTGAATGTTGTTGTTGAGGTCATGGGTGTTGTGCGGATCTGTCCCTCTACGTGCAACACGAGGCTCTACCGGAGTCTGTCGCAGCCAGATTAACTATTTTTACGATCAGAAATTAGATTTAAACAAATGAAGCTCTGGACGGGTTCCCCAGCCTTAAACTGATATCACTGTCGAATGAATCCAGTAACGGGCCACACTGCTGCCAGTTACTAAGCCATCCCTGGCTTTATTCTGGACCGCTCCTCGGCACCACCAGATGGCGATTTTCCAGAGCATTGGTAAAAACAAGGCCAGTCACGATTAAGTCAGAAACTGTCAGCAGGATTTTTGCTGAAAGTGGCATTCCGCCTATTGTAGTGGAAGGCTGCCTCCTCCCTTCCCAGAGTTTACCACGCCCAGGGTCTCATCGTTTATCCCCTGATAAATGCACGTGTCACATAACAGGAACAGACTGACTTGTATCTTCGAAATTTGCAGCCATGTTCCTAATCCAGGACGCATGATTTTTTAAATCTGAAATCGTGTTCAAACCGGGAGACTCGTTTGCTAATGCTCAGTGGCCTTTTCTTTTCCTCTCTCCAGTGAATGTCGTTGCGATTGCGATCCTATCCCAGGGAAAATGCGGCCTCTCAAGCTGCACCACACGCTACTTGGTGGCCAAGGCAGCGGCGGATCTATTGGTCATCATCACCGAAGTAATATTATTTCGCATTAATTATCATTACTTTCCGCGAAGTTTCCTCTCCATCACATATGTGTGCAGAGTTATGCTGGCGCTGGTGCCTTCAGCTACAAATTGTTCTGTCTGTTTCACCGTCAATTTCACCTTCGATCGGTTTGTTGCTATTTGCTGCCAGAGACTGAAAACACAATATTGCACGGGGAAAACTGCGGCTGTGGTTCTCGCAGCAACTGGCGTTTTGCTCTGTCTGAAAAACGTTCCATTCTATTTCGTGTACAAACCCGCCGTGATGATCAACAGCGTACCTTGGCTTTGTAGGACAATCGACATTGTTTACACTGATCCCAGGTGGGTGGGATTTGACTGGTTCGATACAATTTTAACACCGCTTCTCCCTTTCGCTGTCATCCTACTGCTCAACACTCTCACAGTCCGGCACATTTTAGTGTCCAGTCGCGGCCGTAAGGAACTGAGGGGACGGAGAAATGGGGAGAAACATAGTGACCCCGAGTTGGAGAGTAGGAAGAGGTCTGTGATTTTACTATTCACCCTCTCCGGAAGCTTCATCCTCCTGTGGCTGACGACTATTGCAGAATTCGTCTATTACCAGATCACGGGAACTGCAGCAAACCGGAGTGATTCTGAACGGATCTTTCACCGAGTCGGATATTTGCTAAGTAACGCCAGCTGCTGCACGAACACTTTCATTTACGCCGTGACCCAGTCCAAATTCAGGGAAGAGTTGAAGAGCGCGGTGAAGTATCCTGTCACTTCAGTGTTTCGGATCATTAAGAAATACTGGCTCTGAGCGCAATCAATACGTGTCAGCAGCGTGTTAGTTTTTTTCAACTTTTAAATTTTTGTTAGTATGTTCTAAAGTGTGTTTTTAATGTTTCTTTGTATGTCTTGTGTGGGGGTTGGTGTGTGTGTGTGTGTGTGTGTGTGGGGGGGGGGGGGGGGGGGTTAAGGGGGAAACCGTTTCGGTCGCCTCCTCCACGGAGAGGTGGCTTTTTCCAGGTCGCCTCCCCCGTGGCCTAACAACGAGGATCGGCGCGACCTTTCCCGGAGACGCGCCCGGGACTTCAGCGGCGGACGCAGCGCGGACTCTCGACGTGGAGCGGGCGAGCCCACGCTGGGGCTCGCCGGAGGGGGGGGGGCGCTCCGTTTCGCTGGCCCGCGGCAGCCGGCAGCCTAAAGTCGCGGTCTGCAGAGCTCCAGCTGGCGCGGCGTCCGCAGTCCGGGATCCCTCGTGGGGGACCCGGGGGGAAGAAGAAGCTCCGAATGCCGGCCCGCGGCCTACTTCTACCGCGGGCCCGGCATGGACATACCATCACCCCTGGAGGGGAGCTTCGACCGCCGGCCCTGCGGCCTACACTAACCAAAAGCCGCGATCTCCGCTGGGAAAGTGCCGACTCTGGACTTACCTGGACTTTTAACTGTGCACATCTGGACGGCCGCAGCGACGGCTGCGGAGGGTTGAAGTCCCGACCATGGGGGAAAATGGAGGAGGACTGGCCAAATGTTGTGCCTTCCACCACAGTGACGAATGCTGTGGTGGATGTTTGTGTTAAATGTGTATTGTGTTTTGTGTGTTCTTTATCATTCTACCGCTGCTGACAAATTCATTCCACTTGCACTTTAGGTGCAATGTGACGAATAAATCCGTATGTATTGTATTGTATAGTATTGCTACGGTCGGAGTTCGGAGTCCACATCCTACTATTACTTGCCGGATCTTACACGTGTCGGCCCCGTGCGGATGATCCCATCGACGATCAGCTCCGATATCTCAAGCCCTTCACTGTGAGATTGTTTCATATTTCCCGAATCGTCCTTTCTCCATCTAGAGTGGGTCCCGGTCTGGGATAGGGTTTGGTTTAACTTCATTATTGTCACGTGTACCGAGGTAATTAAAAAAAATGTTTAGAACACTCTCCGAACATATCTGACGCACCATACATACATACGATAGTCAAACACAGGTATACGAGATAGAACAAATATAAAGTACAATATTATTTGACCATTTAGAAATGTTGCTATACATGCAGTAGAAGACGGTAGAGTGCTGTGTGAGTTGATAGCACATTATTCCGTGGGAGGAGCCCCGTTAGACGTCACCTGGCACATTAAGTAAACTCAGCCCTATGACCAATCGTCCCATGTCCTTCCAGAGCGGGGACGTGACTGCCATCAGCACAGCCACGGACCAGTAATTCCGATGCTTTGGTTAGATGCTAGTACAACTCTCTTCAGAGTGCGGTCTCTTACCCCAGGACCACTGTCCTACCTCGCCTTTCTGGGCGTTTTAAAATCTTATTATATTCCCCTGTCCCCCGTGCGAGATTGATTCCAGATGCTCTACATTGACCGCTCCCACCCAATACTCACTCTTCAGAAGCTCTTGCTTACACAACTAAAGAGTGCACACCTCTCCACTGTCTCACTCCACCCCTATTTGCAATGCCTTCCCTTTTATGTTGTCCTTGGCCTTTTTCAGCCATCGTCGTCATTCTCTCCCCCGGGAATCTTTCTTCCTCTTTGGAATGAAATAGACAATATACATTAGACAATAGGCAAAAGGTGCATGAGTAGGCCATTCGGCCCTTCGAGCCAGCACCGCTATTCAATGTGATCATGGCTGATCATCCCCAATCAGTTACCCCGTTCCCGCCTTCTCCCCATATCCTCTGACTCCGCTATATTTACGAGACCTATCTAGCTCTCTCGAACGTATCCAGAGAACCGGCCCCCACCGGCCCCCACTGAGGCAGAGAATTCCACAGACTCACAATACTCTGAGAGAAAAAGTGTTTCCTCGTCTCCGTTCTAAATGGCTTACCCCTTATTCTTAAACTGTGGCCCCTGGTTCTGGACTCCTCCAACATCGGGAACATGTTTTCTGCCTCTAGGGCGTCCAGCCCTTAACAGTCTTATATGTCTCAATAAAATTCCCTCTCATCCTTCTAAACTCCAGAGTGTACAAGCCCAGCTGCTCCATTCTCTCAGCATATGACAGTCCCGCCATCCCGGGAATTAACCTTGTAAACCTACGCTGCACTCCCTCAATAGCAAGAATGTCCTTCTCAATTAGGGGACCAAAACTGCACACAATACTCCAGGTGTGGTCTCACTAGGGCCCTGTACAACTGCAGAAGGACCTCTTTGCTCCTATACTCGACTCCTCTTGTTATAAGGCCAACATGCCATTCGCTTCTTCACTGCCTGCTGTACCTGCATGCTTACTTTCATAGACTGATGAACAAGGACCCCCAGATCCCGTTGTACTTCCCCTTTTCCCAACTTGACGCCATTTAGATAGTAATCTGCCTTCCTGTTTTGTCTACCAAAGTGGATAACCTCACATTATCCACATTAAACTTAATCTGCCATGAAGTCTGCCCACTCCCCCAACCTGTCCAAGTCACCCTGCATTCTCATAGCATCCTCCTCACAGTTTACACTGCCACCCAGCTTTGTGTCATCTGCAAATTTGCTCATGTTACTTTGAATCCCTTCATCCAAATATATGTATATTGTAAATAGCTGCGGTCCCAGCATTCGAGCTTGCGTACCCCACTAGTCACTGCCTGCCATTCAGAAATGGCCCCGTTAATCCCTCCTCTTTCTTTCCCTTCTGCCAGCAATTTCTATCCATGTCAGAATCTCGACCCCCAATACCATGTGCACTAATTTTGCCCACAAACTCCCATGTGGGATCTTATCAAATGCTTTCTGAAAGTCCAGATACACTATATCCACAGGCTCTCCCTGGCCTGTGGATGTAGTGTACCTGGACTTTCAAAAATAATCCTGCACCTTCCGAATTATCCGCAGAAATTCCTGCCATTGCTGCTCTGCCGTCCTTAAAGCTAAGCACCTTACTAGTTAATCTTTGCCAGCTCCTCCTCTCATGCTTCCGTAGTTCAATTTGCTCAGGTGCAATACTGACCCATGCGTTGGTACTCACCTTCTCCATTTCAAATTGTAGGTAGATTCTTATCATATTAGATGTTTAAATATCTCTGTTGGTGGCAGCTCTGGCAGCAGGGATTTTGAAGAGAAGGCACATTGGCTCCATGCGTAATTAATTGGGGTACAGAGCAATAAAAGCCCGGACGTCAAGATAATATTAACAGTCTGAAGAAGAGTCTCGACCCGAAACGTCACGTATGCCTTAACTCCAGAGATGCTGTCTGCCCCGCTGAGTTACTTCAGCTTCCAGTTCCAGGATTAAACCAGCACTGTTGTTCCTTCCTACACAAACTATTATTATACTAGACTAAGTGGGACTAGTTGGGTCCATGTTCACACGGGAGGGCTGGTTCCCCAACGCAATATTCCACCCCTCCACCAATTACATTATTGCCAGCCAGTGGGGGTAGTGGGGGAGGGGGGGGGGGCTTACTGGAGAGCTAGTATGGGTGTTGTGGGTCGAAGGGGCTGGTTTCCAAGGGCTAGTACGGATTTTGTGGGCCGAATGGATTCTTGGCCTGGCAGCTCAGTCACTAAGGCCTTTTGGGCTGGCAGCTCAGTCACTCAGGCCTGGTGGGCTGGCAGCTCAGAAACCGCCAGAAATTCTGCCCAAACAGGCGAGATACTCTGTGAGTGAGAAGGGGGAGAGGGTGGAGAATCAATTTTAGACATTTTCATACTTTTCTGCAGATCACAGCAGAAAGTCTATCCTGGCCTGGAACTCACTTGGAGCAAATGAAGGGAGGGAGAAAAATACTGGAGTGAGGTTTAATACTTACAGGGGAATACTTCCTGATGGGCTTAAGGAACTACTGGGTTAGTACATGCCTGATGGGCCGAAGGGGCTCTTTAAAATAATCGGAGTGAAATCTCATTGAAAGGCACTTTTTCTGGAATTTTCATGGTCTGGCACGAGCCTTTTGGGCCAAAATGCTCCTCCTGGGCTATTACGGGGCATTTTGGGCAAAAGGGACTGGTTTCATTTCCATTGACATTGCAAGAATTTACTCAATTACGGGCTAATAATCTCTCACTAGTGGCGGCGCGGCTCTGGCTGCAGCGGCTCTCCGGCAGTCCTGTTTGTTTTGTGTTTTTTGGGTTGTTTATTTTCGTTTTGGTTAGTCTAGTTTTGGTTTTTAGTTTGTGTTTTGGGGGGGGGGGGGGGGTTTGAAACGGGGCTTGCTGTCTCTCCCTGCGGGGGAATGCGACTTTTTTGTCGTATTCCCCTTCTCTGCCTCCGTCTGCGCTGAGGCCTAATGGCGGAGCTGGCGACCTCGAGGCTCAGGAGGCAGAGCCCGCCAGGACTCGCACTGAGCTCGCTCCCGTGAGGACGGCCCGGCTCGGGGCTGGAACAGGGCTTTCGTGAGGGGCTGTGACGGCCGGCCCGAGGAAGGAACGGTGCTCCCGTCGGAGTAGCCGAGCTCGGGGAGGTACGGCGTTCCCAGCCTGAGGGAGGAGCGGCGCCCAGTCGGGGCGGCCCAGCCTGAGGGAGGAGCGGCGCCCAGTCGGGGCGGCCCAGCCTGAGGGAGGAGCGGTGCCCGGTCGGGGCGGCCCAGCCTGAGGGAGGAGCGGTGCCCGGTCGGGGCGGCCCAGCCTGAGGGAGGAGCGGCGCCCGGTCGGGGCGGCCCAGCCTGAGGGAGGAGCGGCGCCCGGTCGGGGCGGCCCAGCCTGAGGGAGGAGCGGTGCCCGGTCGGGGCGGCCCAGCCTGAGTGAGGAGCGGCGCCCGGTCGGGGCGGCCCAGCCTGAGGGAGGAGCGGCGCCCAGTCGGGGCGGCCCAGCCTGAGGGAGGAGCGGTGCCCGGTCGGGGCGGCCCAGCCTGAGGGAGGAGCGGTGCCCGGTCGGGGCGGCCCAGCCTGAGGGAGGAGCGGTGCCCGGTCGGGGAGGCCCAGCCTGAGGGAGGAGCGGCGCCCAGTCGGGGCGGCCCAGCCTGAGGGAGGAGCGGTGCCCGGTCGGGGCGGCCCAGCCCGAGGGAGGAGCGGCGCCCGGTCGGGGCGGCCCAGCCCGAGGGAGGAGCGGCGCCCGGTCGGGGCGGCCCAGCCTGAGGGAGGAGCGGTGCCCGGTCGGGGCGGCCTGCGCTGAGGGAGGAGCGGCGGCCTGGCGCGAGGCTGAGACGGTGGCAGTACTCACGTGAGGGCGATCCGGCCCGGGGCTGGAACGATGCTCCGGGGGCTGGGACGGCAGTTCTGGTGGCGGTGGCCTGAGACCGGGGGTTCGGCCGCGGGCCAGCGGCTGCGTCAGCAGGTCTGGTGAGCGGCAGCTTCGACTACCCCGGGCCGCGGTGTTTGAGCCGCGAGGACAGGTTTTAACATCGCCCGGGGGGTATCGCCTCAGCGCAGAAGGAGAAGAGGAGGGAAGAGACTGCAGCCCTAAGACTTTTGCCTCCATCACAGTGAGGAGATGTTGGGTGGACTCACTGTGGTGGATGTTAATATGTGTTTATTGTTGTTTTTATTGTATTGTATTATATGTATGACTGCTTAAATTTCGTTCAGACTTCGGTCTGGATGACAATAAAAGGCTATTCTATTCTATTCTATTCTATTCTATTCTATTCTAATAATGGGAAAAAAGCTCATACTTAAATTCTGGAAAAATGCACCTACACCAACAATAAAAATGTGGATATCAAATATGTTTGAAACACTACATCTGGAAGAGATGAGATTCCTCTTAGCAGGCAAAGCAGACCACTTCCAAAAAACGTGGTCTACGTTTTTGGAACTATTACAAGCATAAGGTGCAATAGTAATAAAATAAATAAATAAATACATAAATAAATAAATAAATAAATCAATCAATAAATAAATAAATAAATAAAATACCAGGATCTGGCAACACAAAAAAACCCACAAAAAACCCCCCAACAAAAACAGGCTTGGTTGGTAGTCCCCTTTCTGCGGAGTTTAATGTTATAATAGAGCGATTGTTTCTCCTTTCTTTTTCCTTCTGTTCTAGGGTCTACTTTCTTTCTTTACTTCCTTCTCTAACTTCTTTTCTAAGGGGCTTTCTTTTCTCAACACTCTCTTGCACTTCACGACTCTTGCGCACTTTCCTTACTTCCTTTACTTCTATCTTTTTCTTAAAGCTCAAAAAATGAAGCGGTACAAAAAATGTATTAAGACATATGTGTTGTGTATTATTGTAACTTACCGTACTTCTAATAAAAAAAAAAAAAAAATAAAATAAAAAAAAAGACATTGCACTTTCAAGCACAGGGTAGACCCAAGCCAAAAACCTGATTACATTTTCACTTCATTTCCAGTGCCATTGCAGTTTCAAGCACAGGGCAGGCCCAAGCCAAACCGCTGCTTGCATCTTCACTTAATTTCCATTGCCATTGCCCTTTCAAGCACAGGGCAGTCCAAACAACTCATTTCATTTTCGTTAAGGGATAACAAATCATGTATTCAAGTACATTGCAAACTCTCAGTTTTCTGTAGTTTCCCAGCTCAGACAGAGAGTCGTGATCTCTCCCTCGCCATCTTGCAGACAGGGTGAGTCACGCCCACACTTCCGGGTTTTATAGTGGTCTTCATGGCGGTGATTGACAGGAGAGAAAATCTCAAGATTTTTTCAACACTAATAAATCTTTTATTTTTCATTGATGGTAAAAATCCTCGGGGCCTGAGCAGCGGAGGAGGAC
The DNA here is from genome assembly GCF_010909765.2 of Amblyraja radiata. Taxonomy (NCBI): domain Eukaryota; kingdom Metazoa; phylum Chordata; class Chondrichthyes; order Rajiformes; family Rajidae; genus Amblyraja; species Amblyraja radiata. Next base: position 5,642,197 of record NC_045998.1, on the reverse strand, counting down.
TCGGAGTAAGATGTCAAAAAACCACAGCCATATGTGGTAGTGTTTTGTTCTAAAATCAAAGCACAGTGCAAAAAGGAAGTGGTCGAGATGAGACTTTTAATTATATAGATATTGTTGAAGTCACTGCACCGCGATGTTTTTTTTAAGTTATCTACACGCTAGAGAGTCGTGATCTCTCCCTCGCCATCTTGCAGACAGGGTGAGACACTTTCGGAAGTGGCGGCGCTGTGATACAGCTGCGGCTCGCCTGCAGTCTGTCTGTTTTTACTTTTTGTGTTGTTTTTTTTGTCTAGTTTAGAATTTTTTTGGTTATTAGGTGGTGTTATGTGTGTGGGGGGAGGGTGAAACAGAGCTTTCTGTCTCTCCCTTCGGGGGAATGCGACTTTTTTGTCGTATCCCCCTTCTCTTCCCCCGTCTGCGCTGAGGCCTAATGGCGGAGCTGGCGGCCTCCAACCTGCGACCGACCTCGAGGGTCCGGAGGTAGAGCCAGCCAGGACTCACCAACTGGCAGGCTGGCCGTCTTCGAGCTGTGGCGACGTCCGGGTAGCGGCACGACTCGGCGCTCCGGTGAGGGTGGACGGCGCGGGGCTGAGACACTCTCGTGTGAGCGGCACGGCTACCGGCTGGAAGGCGCTCCCGTGTGAGCAGCCCGGTGCGGGGCTGAGAAGCTGCCGTGTGGGTGGCCTGGCTATCGGCTGGAAGGCGCTCCAGTGAGGGCGGACCGGCTCCCGGCGGGAAGGTGCTCCCGTGGGGGCAGCCCGGTGCGGGGCTGAGACGCTGCCTTGTGGGCGGCCCGGTGCGGGGCGGAGACGGTGCTCCGGCGGCTGAGGCGGCGGCGACCTGGATCCGGGGCTCGGCCGCGGGCCAGTGGAGGACAATGTCGGGAGCTCGCAGGTCACAGGCTGGTGCCTGTTTTCCGGAGCACCCGTTGCAACAGCTGCGGGCAGCTTCGACCACCCCCGGGCCGCGGAGCTTGAACCGCGGGACTGATACCATCGCCCGGTGGGGTATCGCCTCGGCGCAGAGGGAGAAGAGGAGGGAAGAGACAGTAACTCTAAGACTTTTGCCTCCATCACAGTGAGGAGGTGTTTGGTGAACTCACTGTGGTGGATGTTAATTTGTGTTTATTGTGTTTTGTTATTATTACATGTATGGCTGCAGGCAACAGCATTTCGTTCAGACCGAAAGGTCTGAATGACAAATAAAGGATTCAATCAGAACAAGGACGAAATTCCACTGGTGATGATGCAGAGCAGGTTTCCAATCATACTGTCTAATACGGAGAACTACTCTAGTTACGGCGAAAGGATGGATAAGCTGAAACTCATTTTTTCTGAAGCATAGATGGGTGAAAGTAGGAGGGAGGGGATCAGTTAGATACCGAGAACGCTTTCCTCGTGGAAGAGGTGTATAACACCAGTGAACATATGTTTGTGAGCTTTTTATTGACCACCATACGAAGATTTCCATCACCCAGACATTTCTTCCAATTTGGACGCATTGCTGAACGGTATAATGAACCAGGCACTGTCACAACCTTTAATAATATTCGGGGGGAACACGGACATCACAATTGACTACATGATGGCTAAATATCATTACCATATATATGTTCAATATATGAACTGAACGACCATAATGTAGACTGAAAGGCATTTCCCCACCGTGATCATCTCTAGATAGAAATAAACCGCTGGAGTAACTCCACGGAATAGGCAGCATCTCTGTAGAACAGCATACAACTCTATGTCAGCTCTAGTAGCCATAGAAGCCACAGAAGTCTTGTCGAGAATTTTTCAAAATCAATATGAAGCATATCTAGACATTGCTTACCATAGTTGTGAGTCAGATATTAAGAGAACATTAGATGAATAAATGTTGAATACCTATTTTGCAGCAAAACACAAACCAAAACAACTGCAGATGCTGGAATATTGAGCAAATCACAATGTGCCGGAGTAAGTGAGCGTGCCAAGCAGCATCTGTGAAGAGGATGGATAGTTGAAAGTTCGGTTGGAGGCTCTGAAGAATGGTCCCGACCTGAAGTAACATCCTTCTATTTCCTTCACAGAAACGTCCTCCTTCGTTGAGCTGCTGCACCACCTTGTGCGGAAAACAACGATTGAAATGCTGAACAAACTCAACGGGTCAAGCAGCATCCGTAACGGTAAAGGGCAGTTTGAGGATTCCGGTCAGGGCCACCATTAGGACAAAATGTTTTGGGAAAAGATAGGCAGTCCACAGAAGTGAAAGAAGAGGCATGACAAAGAGTGGTGCTGAACGGATTAGGAATGACGACATGCTGATAGAGGGATCTGGAGGAGGAAGACATATTGAGACAACGGCTTGGAGGTGATAGATAGAAACAGATAGAGGAGATATTACGCCGATAAAATCAACTGCGGCACAGGAAGTGGACAGGAAGGTGAAGCAAATGTATAAACGCAGGTACGTGATACGCACATGGAACCAAGCGGAGCATGGCTACTGTAGACATACTCCAGACACGCTATGTGATCAAAATCATATTTAATCAGCACTTAAACTGCTGCTCGAACTGAGTAGTGCCAGAAGCAATATAAACGTTATAGTGGGGTTAGTGATGTGATTGGATAACATGCATAATCAATCTACATCCTTCCCCCTAAAGACTAAGTGTGAAAGGGCAATCAATCTACAGCTGCAAGTATAAGTGATAGGACAGGACAAATATGCAACATGGATATGTTGGAAAGGAACACAGGGAAATTGTTTCGCTTGCATAGATCCACCTAGACTCTGCTCCGATTATCCTCGTCTGAGTATTCTATTATTACATTATGCAGTTTATATTTCAGCATTTCGGCATGATGCAGTTTATATTCCAGCATACTATCTCGCTGACTAATCGCATAAGTGTAACTGTCCTTCCACTTACATAAGGGTCTCTAGGTCAGCATTTCATCGATCTATTAAATCGTGTGGTTACATTCTCCACTCTCCAGTCCACGATGCAAACGGTATGCGATGACTTTTACTCAAGATAATGCGATGAGTTTCACTCAAGATTTTAGATAATGACGAAAATTATTATTCACTGCTATGTGACTTTTTCATTTTTATGGGAAATTGTTTGAGTGGAATATTAATAGTGTGATTCCTGAAATAGTCAGAGGCCTCGGAAATTAAGCGGGCTGATAACATTTCTGGACAGCGGCGTTGAGGCTGATATTAGCCTCAACGCTGAGGAAAGAGTAGGGGTAAACCAGTCCTTTTCAGAATGGCTGGCAGTGACTAGTGGGGTACCGCAAGGCTCGGTGCTGGGACCCCAGCTATTTACAATACATATTAATAATTTGGACGAGGGAATTGAATGCAACATCTCCAAGTTTGCGGATGACACGAAGCTGGGGGGCAGTGTTAGCTGTGAGGAGGATGATAGGAGGCTGCAAGTTGACTTGGATAGACGCGCCCGGGGCTTCAGCGGCGGGCGCAGCGTGGACTCTCGGCGTGGAGCGTGTGAGCCCTCGCTGGGGCTCGCTGGAGGGAAGCGCTCCGTTTCGCTGACCCGGGGCAGCCGGCAGCCTGAAGCAGCGGTGTGCACAGCTCCAGCTGGCGCGGGGTCTACAGACCGGGATCCCGCGTGGGGGACCCGGGGGAAGAAGAAGCCATCACTGCCGGCCCGTGGCCAACTTCTACCGCTGGTCCGGCATGGACTTATCATCACCCTTGGAGGGGAGCATCGACCATCGGCCCTGCAGTCGCGGTGCTTCTGGCTGCGGCGCGGCGGGAACCTTAAATCTTCGACCGCCGGCCTGCGGCCTACACCAGCCTGAAGCCGCGGTCTCCGGTGGGAAAGAGCCGATCCTGGACTTACCTTGACTTTGACTTTGTCCCTTACCATCTGGACGCCCGCAGCAACGGCTGCGGAGGGTGGAGGTGCAGACCACGGGTGGAAATGGAGGAGGTCTGGCCAAGTTCTGTGCCTTCCACCACAGTGATGAATGCTGTGGTGGATGTTTGTGTTACATTTTTATTGTGGTTGTGTGTTCTTTATTATTGTACTGCTGCTGACAACCCAAATTCCACCGACTCTGGTTGTGTGGCAAATACATTCTATCAATCTAATTCTATCAATCTAATGGCCTACTCCTGCACCTATTTTCTATGTATTATGTTTCTACGTATTGCCTGCACCAAGAACATTGAAGCTACAACCAATAGAGCAAACAAGCGCCTCTATTCCACAACAAAGTTCGCAATTCACCTCCGACGCTTGCCAAATTCCACAGATGCATCGTAGAAATCTTAGTACCAGTTAGCATCAAAGTTTAGTTTCATAATAATGCTACTCGAGACCATAATACATCGTGGAAAGTTGAAGATGTAGTCATATCCATTGCACAGAATAGACTCTCCACCAACAACTCCTTCCACACTCTACGTCTCATCTGGAAAAACCCCAGCATAATTTATTTTAGTTTTCACCCAGGCTATAACCTCTTTTCCTCTTTAAAGTCGAGCACATCACAAGCACATCTTGAACTTGTACCACCAGATTCAAGAACTGCCTCTTCTCCGCTGTTTGCAGACTACTGAACGGTTCTCCCATAAACGTCGGAGTAGTCCCTATATTCCACACTTCCTCATTACGGACTTTGGACGTTTTCCCTGCAATTGTAACGTAAAGATTCTGTAAGACTATATTCATCACGCTGATATGTTTTTCCTTGCAATAACTATTTTACTTTTGTGTGGCTTGATCATGCTCATGTGCGGTATGATTTCATTGGAATTGAGAGCATGCAAACAATGCTTTACACTAGCCCTCGTTCGACGCAACGACAATAAGGTAGTACCTAAAACTATATCAAATATTTGCTCGGGAGACACAAATTGCTGGAGTAACTGAACGGGAAAGGCAGGGGTAGGAGAAGGACAGAGAGGGAAAGCAAGGGCTATTTGATATCAGAGAAGTCAATGTTCATAGCGCTGAGGTTTACGTTACCCAAGCAAAATATGAGGTGCTGTCCCTCCAATTTACGCTGTGTCTCACACTGACTATGGAGATGGCGAAGCCCGGGCCAGAAAGGTGAGATTAGGACGACAGATGGCACAATGGGCTAAGTGTTCGGCTGGCAACCGGAAGGTAGCTGGTTCGAATCCCGCTTGGAGTGCATACTGTCGTTGTGTCCTTGGGCAAGACACTTCACCCACCTTTGCCGTGTGTGTCCTTGGGCAAGACACTTCACCCACCTTTGCCTGTGTGTGTGAATGTAATTATGTGAAGCACTTTGGGGTCAATGCAAGTTGACTAAAAATGTGCTATATAAATAAAAATAAAATAAAAAAAAGAAAAGGAATGGGTGGGAGTCTAAGTGCTGAAGAACCGGGAGATCAGGTAGGTTACGGCGGACTGAGCAGAGGTGTTCAGCGAAACGATCGCAGGGCCTGCGCTTGGTTTCGCCGATATACAGGAGTTGACACCTGGAACAGCGGATACAGTAGATGGCGTTCGATGATGAGCAAGTGAACCTCTGCCTTACCTGAAAAACTGTCGGGGTCCTTTCATGGAGTCGAGGGAGAAGGTAACAGGACAGGTGTCGCATCTCCTGCGGTTCTGCGCATCTCTATGTCTCTATGCCTATGTCTATGGTTGCAAGGGATAGGACTTGATTGTTTGGGTGAGAAGGGACGAGTTGACCAGGGAGTTACGGAGGGAACGGTCTCTTCGGAAAGCGGAAAGCGATGGAGATGGGAATATGTGGCCAGTAGTGGGATCCCGTTGGAGATGGCGAAAAGGTTGGAGGAGTATATGCTGTATGCGACGGCTGATGGGGTGGAAAGTGAAGACAAGGGAGACTCTGTCCTTGTTACGGAATCTTTCTTTGTTCGCAAATCTATTAATTTGAACTCACTCTGAAATATATTATTTTTAGTTATTTAGAGTAAATAATTATGATTGTTCACTACAGACATTCCGACCATTGGCTGCAAACACAAATTTGTAATTCATCGTTGTCAAACGCAGAAAAACTAAGTTATGAATCAATGTCACCATAATTTGATATTACGAAAACCATGCTCGGCCCCTTAGCTGGAATATTTTTACGTAACGACTCTGTATGAAAGGGGACGATGAAGTGTGACACGGGGATTTACTGGGCATTACTTCAAATAAAATTACCTCAACAGTACGTTAGGAACATGAAACATCATGGTTTAGGTGGCAACGTATTAGCGCTGTTAGTGTCTGGTGAAATGAAACGAAATAGATGCATTCATACATTTTTACTTGGTGTGCGACAGAGAATAATGATGGCGTTGGGCGCACTCCAGATTACACGATTAAACCATCATGGTATGGGTGCTAAATTTGTTGACGCCATTAAGATGTGGGAGGCAGTTGTGAAGGCTACGTAAGTTTACGAAGCCACCTAGATAGAATAATGTACAGATAAAGACATAGCGTCTAGAATATATGCCAGGGATATATGAAGTTGAAATTTCTGCAAGTAACATAACAAAAGACTCGCATGAATGCGCACGAGTATACAATTCTAAATTAAAGCGCGGCCAATGTGTTCTGGTACTTGAGTTGAAAGTGGCTGGTCTGTCGACATTGTAATGAATGAAGGGAGTGGACATATATGCTTTCGTAAATTGAGATAGATAACGCATATAAATTAAAAGGACATATTGCAGCCGCATTGAACACTCGCGAGGCTATGTCCGGTTTTGACAGCATCTCCTCCTCTGAGGAAGGATGACAATGTGTTAAAAGTACATAATTCAGAAGGGGTTTGGTATGTAATATGGTACGTACGATGACTGGACAGACTAGCCTTCAATCGGTTGCAGCTGATATAAATATGAGCGGAATAAATCAAAGAGTTATTGGGGGTCTTTAACACGGAGCATATGATGAGGATGCGTTAATATACGGGCGAATCTGAAACTCGGGGCACTGAACATAATCATATTGTTTACATTTTGCTGAAGGCGACGCCCATTGACAAAGATGATAATGGCAGTGCGTTTTTTTTCCTCGCAGAGCAAAATCAGATTAATTCCAAGGAGCATGACTGGGTGCCGTAGCCGCCGATATTATGGGGATAAAGTTACTGTCAGTTGAGCAGCGAACACATTCAGGGACGAAGCAGAGTGGAGTCACAGTTTAGTCAGAGGCGATGTTAGAATTCAAAGGTCGCGCAACCCATCTTCACATTAGGCAGTCAGATTTCCATATCGTGTATTTTGGAATTGCGTCGAAGAAAATTAACCAACAGCATAAGGTGAAGAGTTGGATGCGACAGTGCTTGGATCGGTGTCCCTTTGTTGGAGAAATGAGGCTCTCAACCCTCCCCCCCCCCTCCCACCGCAAAACCGTAATTCCTTGTTTTTAACTCCTCAAACGATTCAACGAATTCATCATAGGTTGCCGCGAGGAGAATGTCATTCGGCTGATGAAATCGGTTTGCGAATCATAATATAATATCTATTTTTAACTATGTTGAAACCTCACTGTCCCCGTGGAATTGGTAAATGGTATAACATCTCTGAGAATGCTCTGCCATAATATTTCGTTTTCGACATTAACCAGTGCCACGTCATTCTGCAGAGAGAATGTGGGAAAATTATAAGAATGTCGAGAATATCTTGTATGTGAACATTGCCGTGATTGGCGTTCCCGGTAAGCGGCCCGACAATTCAACATTGATAACTCCGCGTGTTAACTGAGTCTTGAACTGATTATGGACATCTTGCAATGTTACCAATTGATACCAATTTTACAAAAAATAAGTCAATTATCTCAAGGCTCATAGTTAAATGTCCAAAACTTACGTAATTTATTGTCAGATAGACCTCTCACTCCAGACGACGAGTTGAATGTTGTTGTTGAGTTCATGGGTGTTGTGCGGATCTGTCCCTCTACGTGCAACACGAGGCTCTACCGGAGTCTGTCGCAGCCAGATTAACTATTTTTACGATCAGAAATTAGATTTAAACAAATGAAGCTCTGGACGGGTTCCCCAGCCTTAAACTGATATCACTGTCGAATGAATCCAGTAACGGGCCACACTGCTGCCAGTCACTAAGCCATCCCTGGCTTTATTCTGGACCGCTCCTCGGCACCACCAGATGGCGATTTTCCAGAGCATTGGTAAAAACAAGGCCGGTCACGATTAAGTCAGAAACTGTCAGCAGGATTTTTGCTGAAAGTGGCATTCCGCCTATTGCAGTGGAAGGCTGCCTCCTCCCTTCCCAGAGTTTACCACGCCCAGGGTCTCATCGTTTATCCCCTGATAAATGCACGTGTCACATAACAGGAACAGACTGACTTGTATCTTCGAAATTTGCAGCCATGTTCCTAATCCAGGACGCATGATTTTTTAAATCTGAAATCGTGTTCAAACCGGGAGACTCGTTTGCTAATGCTCAGTGGCCTTTTCTTTTCCTCTCTCCAGTGAATGTCGTTGCGATTGCGATCCTATCCCAGGGAAAATGCGGCCTCTCAAGCTGCACCACACGCTACTTGGTGGCCAAGGCAGCGGCGGATCTATTGGTCATCATCACCGAAGTAATATTATTTCGCATTAATTATCATTACTTTCCGCGAAGTTTCCTCTCCATCACATATGTGCGCAGAGTTATGCTGGCGCTGGTGCCTTCAGCTACAAATTGTTCTGTCTGTTTCACCGTCAATTTCACCTTCGATCGGTTTGTCGCTATTTGCTGCCAGAGACTGAAAACACAATATTGCACGGGGAAAACTGCGGCTGTGGTTCTCGCAGCAACTGGCGTTTTGCTCTGTCTGAAAAACGTTCCATTCTATTTCGTGTACAAACCCGCCGTGATGATCAACAGCGTACCTTGGCTTTGTAGGACAATCGGCATTGTTTACACTGATCCCAGGTGGGTGGGATTTGACTGGTTCGATACAATTTTAACACCGCTTCTCCCTTTCGCTGTCATCCTACTGCTCAACACTCTCACAGTCCGGCACATTTTAATGTCCAGTCGCGGCCGTAAGGAACTGAGGGGACGGAGAAATGGGGAGAAACATAGTGACCCCGAGTTGGAGAGTAGGAAGAGGTCTGTGATTTTACTATTCACCCTCTCCGGAAGCTTCATCCTCCTGTGGCTGACGACTATTGCAGAATTCGTCTATTACCAGATCACGGGAACTGCAGCAAACCGGAGTGATTCTGAACGGATCTTTCACCGAGTCGGATATTTGCTAAGTAACGCCAGCTGCTGCACGAACACTTTCATTTACGCCGTGACCCAGTCCAAATTCAGGGAAGAGTTGAAGAGCGCGGTGAAGTATCCTGTCACTTCAGTGTTTCGGATCATTAAGAAATACTGGCTCTGAGCGCAATCAATACGTGTCAGCAGCGTGTTAGTTTTTTTCAACTTTTAAATTTTTGTTAGTATGTTCTAAAGTGTGTTTTTAATGTTTCTTTGTATGTCTTGTGTGGGGGTTGGTGTGTGTGTGTGTGTGTGTGTGTGTGGGGGGGGGGGGGGGGGGTTAAGGGGGAAACCGTTTCGGTCGCCTCCTCCACGGAGAGGTGGCTTTTTCCAGGTCGCCTGTCCCGTGGCCTAACAACGAGGATCGGCGCGACCTTTCCCGGAGACGCGCCCGGGACTTCAGCGGCGGACGCAGCGCGGACTCTCGACGTGGAGCGGGCGAGCCCACGCTGGGGCTCGCCGGAGGGGGTGCGCTCCGTTTCGCTGGCCCGCGGCAGCCGGCAGCCTAAAGTCGCGGTCTGCAGAGCTCCAGCTGGCGCGGCGTCCGCAGTCCGGGATCCCTCGTGGGGGACCCGGGGGGAAGAAGAAGCTCCGAATGCCGGCCCGCGGCCTACTTCTACCGCGGGCCCGGCATGGACATACCATCACCCCTGGAGCGGAGCTTCGACCGCCGCCCCTGCGGCCTACACCAACCAAAAGCCGCGATCTCCGCTGGGGAAGTGCCGACTCTGGACGTACCTGGACTTTTAACTGTGCACATCTGGACGGCCGCAGCGACGGCTGCGGAGGGTTGAAGTCCCGACCATGGGGGAAAATGGAGGAGGACTGGCCAAATGTTGTGCCTTCCACCACAGTGACGAATGCTGTGGTGGATGTTTGTGTTAAATGTGTATTGTGTTTTGTGTGTTCTTTATCATTCTACCGCTGCTGACAAATTCATTCCACTTGCACTTTAGGTGCAATGTGACGAATAAATCCGTATGTATTGTATTGTATAGTATTGCTACGGTCGGAGTTCGGAGTCCACTTCCTACTATTACTTGCAGGATCTTACACGTGTCGGCCCCGTGCGGATGATCCCATCGACGATCAGCTCCGATATCTCAAACCCTTCACTGTGAGATTGTTTCATATTTCCCGAATCGTCCTTTCTCCATCTAGAGTGGGTCCCGGTCTGGGATAGGGTTTGGTTTAACTTCATTATTGTCACGTGTACCGAGGTAATTTAAAAAAATGTTTAGAACACTCTCCGAACATATCTGACGCACCATACATACATACGATAGTCAAACACAGGTATACGAGATAGAACAAATATAAAGTACAATATTATTTGACCATTTAGAAATGTTGCTATACATGCAGTAGAAGACGGTAGAGTGCTGTGTGAGTTGATAGCACATTATTCCGTGGGAGGAGCCCCGTCAGACGTCACCTGGCACATTAAGTAAACTCAGCCCTATGACCAATCGTCCCATGTCCTTCCAGAGCGGGGACGTGACTGCCATCAGCACAGCCACGGACCAGTAATTCCGATGCTTTGGTTAGAATGCTAGTACAACTCTCTTCAGAGTGCGGTCTCTTACCCAGGACCACTGTCCTACCTCGCCTTTCTGGGCGTTTTAAAATCTTATTATATTCCCCTGTCCCCGTGCGAGATTGATTCCAGATGCTCACATTGACCGCTCCCACCCAATACTCACTCTTCAGAAGCTCTTGCTTACACAGCTAAAGAGTGCACACCTCTCCACTGTCTCACTCCACCCCCTCCAGAGGGGGATGTCAATACCTTGTTTTTCTCCTCTCCCTCTAAAGCCATGCCCACCGATCTGGACTCCTCTGCCGTCGGAAGAAGACTGTGACAATTACTCGCCTCTCATTATTTTCCGCACTCCCAGAAAACCATCACCCGGTGTCCTACGCTCAATGGAATGATGTCTCAACCTATCCTTTAAATACAGTCTTGGCTTCTGATGATATCGTGTTGATTATTTCCAGTGCATCGTTCATCTTATGGCGCCTTAATGCTCCTGTCCCACTTAGGAAACCTGAACGGAAACCTCTGGAGACTTTGCGCCCCACCCAAGGTTTCCTTGCGGTACCCGGAGGTTGTAGGTGGTTGCCGGAGGTTGCAGGTAGTGGAAGCAGGTAGGGAGACTGACAAAAACCTCCGGGAACCGCACGGAAACCTTCGGTGGGGCGCAATGTCTCCAGAGGGTTCCATTCAGGTTTCCTAAGTGGGACAGGGGCATTACTATGACTGGACTACAAGAATACCATACACTATTCGAAAAGTGGTCTCTCCAAAGGCTCGTACAGTTGTCACATGGCATTCCAAATCTAGTACTCTATATCTGTATAGATCGAGGCACACCTGCCAAAGGCTTTCCGTTTGACCCTGTCAAACTGTGTCGAAACTTTTGTGAAATGTGTACATGATCTTTCTTCTCTAAAATAGTCCAAGTTAGACAATGTTCTGTGTGACCCCTGGTCTGGTTTGACTTTCGAATGTGTAACACGTCACAATTATTCAAATTAAATACCACCTGCTACTACTCGGCGCAACGTTTCAATTAATGCACGTAGTTTTTTGCGAACTTATTTAACCATAGAGTCCGTCAACCATATCGTCACGTTGCGGTCTTTCTCAGTTTTATGAATCATATTATCTGCATGTTATCCAAATAGATGTTATAGGTGGCAAACAACAGTTAATGCAGCATGGATCCCTGCGGCACGCCACTGATCACAGACCTCCAGTGGGAAAAGCAAACATCATTTACCACACACTGACCCTTCGCACTGAGCAATTTGGAATTCAGTAGCCAATTTACAAGGGATTCAATGTGATTTAACCTCCTGGAATAGGCTACCACATGTTCTCTTGCCAAAGTTCATATAATTAATGTCCACAACTCTCTCCTCGCAAATACCTTTGAGGAGCCGTTCCAACGCCCTGTCAACTAGGTGAGAGTAGATTTCTACGTACAAAATCGGGATGATCAATTCTAACCATTTCCTGTATTTCCATTTGCTGGTATATCCAGTTCTAAATAAGCATTCCAGCAACATACCCACGTCTGATGTGAAGCTCATCAGTGTCGTTCTCTTGCGAGTCCTCAAAGCCCCCCATAAACAAGTCAACACCTTTCCGGAAGAGGTGGCGCTGCCACGCAGCCGCGGCTCACCTGCAGTATGTCTGACTTGTCCTTGTTTTTGTTTTCTTTTGTTTTATTGGACGTATGTTTTAGTTTATTTTTAGTTGTGTATGTTTGGCGGGTGGGGAAAACGTGTCTCTTCCTTCGGGGGAATGCGAACTTTTCTTTGTCGTATCCCCAAATCGCGGAGCTGGCGGCCTCCAACTAGGACCGAGCCAAGACTCACCATCGCGAAGCTGGCCGACTTCGGGGCTGCGGTGGCGCTGCGGTGGCGCTGCGGCGGCGGCCTGACTTCGGAGCCTCGGAGGCTTCGGCCGCGGACCGAGTGGACGACAACATCGGGAGCTCGCTGGGAGCTCGCAGGTTCCAGGTTGGTGACAGATTCTCCGCAGCCCCCGCAACAACAGCTTCGTCCGCTGGACTGGACGGTGGCAGCTTCGTCCGCCCCGGATCACGGGGTTTGAAACGGCCCGTTCGCCGAACTCGGAACGGCCGCAGGACTTACCATCAACCGGCGGGGGGCCCCAACTTCGAAAGCCTGGATCGCCGCAACGCAGAGGGAAAACAAGGAAGGAAGAGATAAGGACTTTAAGAATTTGCCTTCCATCACAGTGAGGATTTGCCTGGTAGACTCACTGTGGTGGATGTTAAACTGTGCGCATTGTGTGTTCTGTTATTTTATTGTCTGTCATCTGCAAGGTACGCAATTTCGGTCAAATTAAAAGTTTGAATGACAATAAAGGAAACGTTATACGTTCTAATGTCACGGTACCTCCCAATTTCTACAACGCGCCGATCACTTTCTTCCATGTCTTCCATATTTTCCCATAATCCCAAGGATGCACTTGAATAGGCCCTGGGGGTGCTTCCTGGGTCACATTCAATGGCTGTCGCCTGCTCGTTTGTATTTCGGACAAGGTTCAACACACCACTATTTATTTGTTCCCTTGCTACCATGTAAATTATGAGTTTTAATTTTACATCCGCCCATCTTCTGTGGCCCAAAACATAAAAGGCCACATTGATATTTAAGGGGGTGATGTTCTCCCTTGTTACGCTTTCGGCCTTGATAGATCAGCAAACCTTCTTCGGATTTTTCTCTAAATGTCTGCTTGATTTATCTCTTGTTCCCTGCATGTGATAATGATAAACCTATACATAGATCTAAATTTGCACCTAACCATGCTGGTGAACCTGGCCTGCAATCTCTTCTCACAAGTCTTCCCTTTAATAGTGTCGCGATCAGTACCGCATCCCTGCCCCAGGTGTGGTTAAATTAACAATAGACCAAGTGCGGACCCGTAGGGCCCGTTCCCCCACCGTAATACTCTACCACTCACCAATAGCCCCCGACTGCGAGGGCGCGGCTGATAGGTTCCCGTTGAGGGCCCAGAAATCCCCGTTGTGACGCGACTCACGCAACCTCGTAGGCGGGGCCGGCAGGTGGGAGCGATACTGCGACTTTTTTTCAGTTCAAAATGGTAATAACGTAAGATCAATGTGAACACATCCCACTCTCCCTCTTCAGTCCCCTTTTCTCCTCATCCATTATCCTCCCGCTTCCCACACTCCGCTATTACACGTCTTCCTCCGCACACCCCCCCTTTCCCTCCTCTTTATTCCCCCTCGCCTCCTCCATTAGCTCGCCGTACCCCTTCCTCTCCTCCATTGCCATCAAAGAACATCAAATAACATCATCGAGGAAGATGTCTAAACATTGGTGCCTTCCCTCACAGTGGAAAACTGTGAGTCCACTCTGTGGGGATGTTTATGTTAAAAACTATCGTGTTATGTGCTCTTATTTATTCGTATGGCTGCATAGTGACGCTGAATTTCACTGTCCCAATGGGTGCATGTGACAATAAATGTATCTTGTCTTATCTTGTCTTCTCTTGCCCTTCATCCAACTATACTTCCTCCCCTCCTCTTCACCCTCCTACTTCTGCCCCCTCTCCTCCCCTCTACCTCACCCCCACATTCTCCATCCTCATCTCCCCCACTGCCTTCCTCATCTTCTATCCCCATCTCCCTACGTACCCCACTCCTCCTTCCTCTTCCCCCCTATTTTCTCCTCTCCCTCCGCACCTACCCAGGATTTCGATGTGAACCACCGCCGACACCGTTTTTCCACTACTTCGGCGATGTTGTACTTGAGGCGGGGACTGTCTGGGGACTGACCGAACGGCCTGTAGCCGGGGGAGGGGCGGGAGTGGCCGAGGCTGCGGCGTAGTCCTTGCCCCGATTCCGCTCCTCGCCCTCCCCCCGGGCCTGAAGCAGCAGCGCCGCCACCCCCAGACCTTGCCCCAGCCGCAACATTGCGGTCATTTCATTTCCCTCACGTAGCGGACGGCAGTGGAAAAGTGATTTAAAATTTAAAATCCCTTTGTGACGTTGTGACGTCAAACTCTAATGACGGGCAGGCCACGTGGAAAAGAGATGTTTTAAATTTTAATAGGTCAATATTCTGTTGTGCTGAAGCAAAGCATGAATTTCATTGACCTATCTGGGACACATGACAATAAACTCTCTTGAATCTTGAAATATAACAACAATCTGAAAAAAACTTGGTAGTTCACGTCGCAGGACAATGGTGAGTAAGATGGAGCTAAAAGTATTGCGCTGTCGTGAACCTTTTTGGCGAAGTTTTTATGACTTTTTAACGTGGTTTACCGGCAGGGCAAGTAGAACAGTTATTAATTAAAGTTTAAAATTTCAATAAATTATAAATTATAACTTCAATCTGAACGAAACGTGGCTATTGCACAGCCCAGGACTATGTGAGGTGTGCCACAAATTGTAGCGCTATTTTGTACCGGGAAGTCCAGGACACGCACGCATGCATGCAAACAAACAAACGAACAAACAAACAAACACACACACAAATAACATACGAACAAGGTAAGATTTTTAGTAATATATTCTAGAGTAATTGGGAACCGCTGGGTCCTTGTCACACGGGAGGCCTCGTCCGCCAATGCAACCCGTTCCCCAAACGCAATATTCGATCACTCAACCATAGGCCCCACGGGAAACCTGGTCCCCCAACGCGACACGTTCCCCAAGGCAATATTCCACCACTCACCCTTTTGCCCAACGCAACCCGCCCCCCAACGCAATAGCTGACCCATAGTCACAAATAACTTCCAACTGCGCAGAGACTGCTCGTTTCGCCCTATTCACCCCCTTCATTAAAAACATATCACCGTACTGTGACTTTAATAAAAATACATTTGCACCTGCTGAGAGCTGACAGGGTTTGGATAGCAACAATGTTGGGAGCAGGGCTACAATCTCATTGTGACGTCAAAAATTAATGCACAGGGAAGATCGTTTCTCAATTTGGGGTTTTGTAATTCTAAAATTGTCAATAACTTGTGAAATTAAGCATTAATCTGTATGAAACCTCACTCAAGACAACTACAGCAGAATTGAAACTATGCTTTCAAAATACTTATTCCCAATGGTTCCGAAAACGTGTTATTTGTTGAAATACGGGCGAAACTCATATCCGGTGGCTCCGGGACGACAAAAGTTCGCAGATGATCTCATGATATTTTGCTCCTTCAAAGTTAACCCCAGCATTTCCCAAAATATCTAATTGATGTTCTGAGGGAACTTGTTTGATTGCTTACTTAAATGTAATTGCTGTTAATTTAGCAAAAAAATATGCTTTCGTTGTATGCTAACAATTCCGTTTTCTGATTAACCCCTTTAATCTTCAATCACGCTTCTGCAGATACAGTTTAGATTTCTGTCCATTCCTACTTTCCAACATTTAAAATGACTAAATTATCTATGTATTAAAATTAAAGTCATTACAATTATCGTCTCTCCAAGACAAGTTCCCACGGTTAGGTTAGATATCTATCCGACTGCATGAGTTGTTCTGAAATCCTGATCAGTGTGTTATCATTCTCATGGATAAATAGAAGGTAGGTGCAGGAGTTTGCCATTCGGCCCTTCGTGCCAGCCCGCCATTCAATGTGATTATGTCTGATCATCCAGAATCAGTACCCTATTCCTGCAATTCCCCCATATCCCTTGATGCCATTAGCCCTGACAGTTACTGTATATCTAACTAGAGAGATACTTAGATATACAGTAACTGTCAGGGCTAATGGAATCAAGGGATATGGGGAAAGCAGGAATAGGGTACATCGAGTGAATTGGCCTGCACTGCCTTCTGTGGCAGAGAATTCCACAGATTTATTACTCTCTGAGTGAAAAGGTTTACCTTAAATTTAGTCCTAAATAACATCCCCTTATTCTTAAACTGTATCCCATGGTTCTGTCGTTCCCCAACATCAGGTGCACTTTTCATGCATCTAGTCAAACCAATCCTGGGTCCTGGGTGTCATGGTACACCAGTCATTGAAAGTAGGCATGCAGGTGCAGCAGGCAGTGAAGAAAGCGAATGGTATGTTAGCTTTCATAGCAAAAGGATTTGAGTATAGGAGCAGGGAGGTTCTACTGCAGTTGTACAGGGTCTTGGTGAGACCACACCTGGAGTATTGCGTACAGTTTTGGTCTCCAAACCTGAGGAAGGACATTATTGCCATAGAGGGAGTGCAGAGAAGGTTCACCAGACTGATTCCTGGGATGTCAGGACTGTCTTATGAAGAAAGACTGGATAGACTTGGTTTATACTCTCTAGAATTTAGGAGGTTGAGAGGGGATCTTATAGAAACTTATAAAAGTCTTAAGAGGTTGGACAGGCTAGATGCAGGAAGATTGCTCCCGATGTTGGGGAAGTCCAGGACAAGGGGTCACAGCTTAAGGATAAGGGGGAAATCCTTTAAAACCGAGATGAGAAGAACTTTTTTCACACAGAGAGTGGTGAATCTCTGGAACTCTCTGCCACAGAGGGTAGTCGAGGCCAGTTCATTGGCTATATTTAAGAGGGAGTTAGATGTGGCCCTTGTGGCTAAGGGGATCAGAGGGTATGGAGAGAAGGCAGGTACGGGATACTGAGTTGGATGATCAGCCATGATCATATTGAATGGCGGTGCAGGCTCGAAGGGCCGAATGGCCTACTCCTGCACCTAATTTCTATGTTTCTATGTAATCCCTTAATGATTTTACATGTTTCTATTAGTTTGCCTCTCATCCTCCTAAATCCCAGTGAATGTAAGCCCAGTCGATCCATTATTTCCATTGTTTTATCATTTGTCAGTCGGTCCATTCGTTCATCACATGTCACCGACTTTTCTTTGCAAATCAATATTTATATGTAAAACACGAGCAATGTCTGCTCTTATTTGCTGTAGGTGCAGAATAATTTCAACATTGTACTGCTTCTTCGTCCATCCCAAATGTGATTTATTTTCTATCCTTGGCTTTCTGAATTATGTATTTCAGAAGGGATGCTAATGGCAAAGAGTTCCTGCTGACATGCAACCCCTCGCTTCCCACAGTGGCTAAACGTCAGTTGGGCGGATACATGCATACATGCTGCCTGAGTATATTTTCGTGACAAAAACAGGAACGTAGACTATTATCTGAATGGTGGCAGGTTAGGAAAAGGGGAGATGCAACGAGACCTGGGTGTCACGGTACACCAGTCATTGAAAGTAGGCATGCAGGTGCAGCAGGCAGTGAAGAAAGCGAATGGTATGTTAGCATTCATAGCAAAAGGATTTGAGTATAGGAGCAGGGAGCTTCTACTGCAGTTGCACGGGGTCTTGGTGAGACCACACCTGGAGTTTTGCGTACAGTTTTGGTCTCCTAATCTGAGGAAAGACATTCTTGCCATAGAGGGAGCGCAGAGAAGGTTCACCAGACTGATTCCTGGGTTCTCGGGACTTTCATATGAAGAAAGCCAGGATAGTCTCGGCTTGTACTCGCTAGAATTTAGAAGATTGTGGGGGGATCTTATAGAAAAGTACAAACTACTTAAGGGGTTGGACAGGCTAGATGCAGGAAGATTGTTCCCGATGTTGGACAAGTCCAGAACAAGGGGTCACAGTTTAAAGATAAGGGGGACATCTTTTAGGACCTAGATGAGAAAAACACATTCAGGTCATCCAACTCATTATCCTGTACCTGCCTTCTCTCCATACCCCCTGATCCCTTTAGCCACAAGGGCCACATCTAACTACCTCTTAAATATTGCCAATGAACTGGCCTCAACTACCTTCTGTGGCAGGGAATTCCAGAGATTCACCACTCTCTGTGTGAAAAATGTTTTTCTCATCGCGGTCCTAAAAGATTTCCCACTTATCCTTAAACTGTGACCCCTTGTTCTGGACATGTCCAACATCGGGATCAATCTTCCTGCATCTAGCCTGTCCAACCCCTTAAGTATCTTTTACGTTTCTATAAGATCCCCTTCAATCTTCTAAATTCTAGCGAGTACAAGCCGAGCCTATCCTGGCTTTCTTCATATGAAAGTCCTGAGAACCAAGGAATCAGTCTGGTGAACATTTTCTGCACTCCCTCTATGGCAAGAATGTCTTTCCTCGGATTAAGAGACCAAAACTGTACGCAAAACGCCAGGTGTGGTCTCACAAAAACCACGTGCAGCTGCAGTAGAAACTCGCTGCTCCTATACTCAAATCCTTTTGCTATGGATGCTAACATACCATTCGCTTTCTTCACTGCCTGCTGCACCTGCATGCCTACTTTCAATGTCTTCTAAATTCTAGCGAGAATTATTCTAAATTCTAAATCTTCTCAATTCTAGCGAGAAATTCTTACCAAGGGGTTCCCCGCCGGGTCCGAAATTCACTCCTTCCAGGAGTCTTCGTGATGTTCTTTCGTCGGTGTAATGTAATCTGAATCAAGTCCAACAGCTAGATGTCGGCTCATGAGTGTTTCCCCTGCCACAAGTCGCTGGTTCAAATTATTTACCGCTTGCAGTGACATAAGGGGCACCCCATGAGCGTGCGGGAGGGATTTTGCGTACGCATTTGCTCGTTTAGTAGACCATTCATACCCTCTACCATCCCTGCTGCTTCAAGGTAAGACGGGTTGAGGACGGTCCTCTACACCCAATTATCATCTGCCCATAAATTGGGATCCGTTGCTAGACTGAATTTCCCATGGGGTGCCATACACGACCATTAGCAGGTGTTGGCCTTGCAACGTGTGGTCCTGATCGGCCTTACTGGCTGGGAAATCTTTTTAGAATCCCATAAGATGTGGTCTTCATGGTCAGCGCATATCTCTTTTTCTGACACATGGGCATCGTGCCGATATAGTCAATTTGCCAGATACTATTTGCCACAGTTCCCCGCTTAATCTGAACTACTGGGCAGGGCAGATCGGCGGTTTCACTTCCTGACATACCGCACTTGCCTGGAACACTGTTCTTACCTCGTCCTGGGAAAGGGCTATGACCTCCTCATGCAGACGGCTAACACCGTCTGTGCCTTTTGCAGCTCAGTCAGAGATGTACTATTTGCATTTTATAATAGAGGAGCTCTGTACGCGCCTCTCTTTCTGGGAGACACCGGTGAACTTAACCTAGGTCATAAAAGTAAGTCAGGGCGCATAACTACTATCCCATCCGCCGTAAGGTGTTCGGTAGCAAGGAGGGCCATTAACATGCAAGCAACTATCGTTAAAAGCGCGAATATAGCGCGGCGTGATCAGGTAACGTGTTAGTCCAGAAGCCGAGAGGCGCCCGCCCTGCGGCATGCTTTTGCCACAAATTCTACACCTCCTCGCGAGCAGTAGCCGAAACCTGCAATTCAAAATTGACATTCTCCCGCCGTTTAGCATGCGGGAGCGCCGATTCCGCCATCCTCTTTGTAGATGGTTTATGCATGCAACCTATAATGTAGCTACCTCAATAACACTAACCACGCCCAGCCATATCAGTATAAGTGTGATATCCTCCCCTTGTTCCTCCCATGGTTCCAGTACGCCTGAAGAATAGATGCAGTCAGTACTGGGACGTGTGTGACATGTGCCTTAATTAAAGACTCAGTAAAGGTTACAGTGTGTCAGACTTGGAGCCTTTACATGGTGTCAGTAAGTTAAACGCGCGCCTCCTGTTTATCGGGTTTTATTTGTCCCTAGTTTTACTAGTGTTTAATTCCCCATTCACCATGGCGTTTTCATGTCGAAAGCCCTCTCCCCTTGTCTTTGACGGTAACATTGCGGAGCGATGGGCTACTTTCGTGATGGACTATAACCATTTCATCAACATCGTGCACCGAAATGACCCTGATGCGGTCAAAGCCTCATTCCTGCTGAACCTTGCCGGTCCCGATGCTATGAAACGAGCTCAGGCTTTCAACTAACATCCAGCGGTCCTGGATGACAACGACCAGGTCGTCGAGCCGGTATGTCTCTTACGCAAGTATGCGGAGATTTGTGACTTGCCCTCCAACCGCATATTGGAGCGGGCTAGATTATTTACAAGGAAACAGCAGCCTGATGAGCCTGTTGAATGTTTTATCGCTGACCTGCGCTACCTTGCTCAGCGGTGCCGTTTCGAGACCATGCGTGATCAGCTCACCAGAGATATTCTGGTCACCGGCATGCTAGATCAGAAGCTACGAGCAGAGCTGCTGCGAAGACCAGACCTCACCCTGACTGAGGCCTTGCCGTATAGCATGCCGTATAACTGAAGTAGTTTCCCCGCCACATCTGACAATTGGGCTATTAATCTGACTGGTGTTGCTATGCCCCGTCGCAAGCAAGACAACGTTCGCCCTGCACCGCGGCTGACTTATGCCGCCCGGGTCCCGCTTGTCAAGAAGTGCCCCAACTGCAATTATATCCACTCCATGCATTCGCAGTGCCCAGCATTTGGTAAAGCTTGTAATTTCTGTAAGAAGATGAACCATTTTTCTGCTGTCTGTCGCTCCCGTGGGAACGTTTCCCCAGCTCCCAGACAAGTTTTAGCAACCTTCAGCAAGTTGATAACGAATTCGATTCCCAGTGTTCTGTCGACACTGCCCTCGACTCTGAGCCCAGCATTTCCATGGGAGATGCCAGTGTTTACACTCTCCTTCATAGTCAATCTCGCCTACCCGATCCTTCTGTGCTTATTACTGTCAACAACAAGTCCTTCACTGCTAAGATGGACACGGGGGCAAAGGTGAATGTTATGTCAACATCCCTGTTCAGGAAGATAAGAAATAATGAGCTGTTAACTGCTGATCGCTCCATATTGCGTGCTTATGGGGGAGAGGAGCTAACACCTGTGGGGAGGGCCACCTTCCACTGTGTGCTGAAGAAATCATCCCGTGACCTGTCGTTTTTCATTCTTGACTGTGCCTGTGTGACTCTGTTGAGCAATCAGGCCAGTCAGGATCTCGGTCTGGTGTCTTTCGACCGTACGGTCCACGAAGTGCGGGTGATGCTGAATCCACTCTACGAGTACCCTGACCCATTCGATGATAATCTGGGTAAGCTACCCCTTGTATACAAGATCGCAACTGACCCATCGGTTGTACCAGTGGTCCGTGCTCCACACAGGGTGTCGTTTGCCATGAAGGGCAAGGTCGAAGCCATGCTGAAGAACATGGTTGACATGGGTGTGCTTGCAGCTGTCAGCGAACCCACCGAGTGGGTCTCCACCATGGTCGCCACTATGAAGAAGGGTAAGAACGAGATACGGGTGTGCATCAACCCAGAGTCTTAAATCTGGCAATAAGACGTCCCCACTACCCTATGAGGACTGTAGAAGATGTTGCTGCCCAGGTCGGTCAGGCCACGGTGTTCTCTGTCCTTGATGCCAGGAGCGCATTCTGGCAAATACCTCTCGACAAACGCTCCTCAGACTTAACCACTTTTGGCACCCCCTTTGGAAGATTCAAATTTTTGCGGATGCCGTTCGGCATCAACTCTGCCAGCGAAGTGTTTCAACGCTCCATGGAGCAACTGTTTGCTGGTCTGCCGTGTGCCATTATCGTGGATGACATTCTGGTTTATGGGAAAGATGCTGCTGAGCACGACCACAACCGCCGACGGATTCTAGACCGGTCTCGCCAGATCAACTTAAAACTTAACCCGCCAAAGTGCAGGTTCCGTGTAGCTGAAGTACCCTATGTTGGCCAGCATCTTCACAGCCGACGGGCTGAAACCTGATCCACAGAAGACCAACGCTATCTCCGAGCTGCCTGCCCCGACCGATGTTACCAGCCTGCAGCGTTTCCTGGGCATGGTCAACTATTTGGGGAAGTTTATCCCCGACCTCAGCGAGTTGAGCGCACTCCTGAGGCAACTGACGAAAAAAGACATTGCCTGGTCCTGGTTTCCCCAACACCAGCAGGCTTTCGACTTCCTCAAGACAAATCTGATCAGCACACCGACTCTCAAGTTTTTCGATCTGCAGCGTCCTATTGTAGTTACGTGTGATGCTTCCCGCTTCGGGCTAGGTGCTGCCTGCCTGCAGCTCTATGATGACGGCTCGCTGCAGCCCATTTCTTATGCCTCGCGTACCATGACAGATACTGAGCAGCGCTATGCACAAATCGAGAAAGGAGCGTCTTGCGGTTGCATTCGCCTGCTCCAAGTTCAAGGACTTCCTTTTCGGTACCAGGTTCACCGTCGAGACGGATCATCAACCCTTGGTGACCATCCTCAATAAGCCTATCCACATCGCTCCAGCCAGACTCCAGCGAATGATTTTACAGCTCCAGCGGTTCGACTTTCTGATCGTGTACACGGTGGGCACCGAGATGCAAGTGGCCGACGCGCTGTCCAGGGCCCCCGGTCCTCTTGTGACAGGCACCCCTACGAGCAGGAGGATCTGCAGGTACTTAATGTCAACTTTGTTCCCTCTATGCAGCTGCAGTGCCTGGTTGAGCACACCGCCAACGACCCCGACCTGCTACAGATCGCAGCTGTCATCCAGCGGGGGTGGCCCAGCAGACGCACCTCACTGCCTGCGGGTGCCCACCCTTTCTTTCTGGTACGCGACGAACTGGTGCTCCGGGACGGCATCATCATCAAGGGTGGTCGTCCCTGCCTCCCTGTACTACGTACTACAACGCTGCCCACATGGGGCATGCCGGAGCCGATGCCACTGTCTCACATGCCCAAGAACAATACTATTGGCCCGGCATGGCAAAGTACATTAAGGCCCGAGTAGCCTCCTGTCCTGATTGTAACACTCTTGCCCCACATCAGCAGCGCCAGCCACTTCTGCAGCAGCCTGCGCCTGCCATGCCATGGACCTCGCTGGCTGCTGACATATTCGAATGGCGTGGCAAGCACTACCTAGTGTTGGTTGATTCCTACTCCAACTGGTTCGAAGTGGATCTTCTCCCTGCTATCACCTCTGAAATGGTCATCAGTAAGCTGCGCAGACACTTTGCTACCTTTGGGTCCGCGGTCCGCTTACAGACCGACAACGGCCGTCAATTCACCAGTGCAGAATTCCAAGCTTTCGCTGTGAAGTGGAACTTCACTCATTATACCAGAAGCCCTGAATACCCGCAGAGCAACGGCCTTGCCGAACGAGCTGTCCGCAGTGCCAAGAATTTGCTCGAGCAGTCTCGTCTCTCCAATGGTGACTTCTACCAGGGTCTACTAAACCTTCGCAACATCTCCCGGGACACTAGCTTGCGATCCCCTGCCCAACGTCTGATGTCCCGCGTGCTTCGCCCACTGATGCCGATCGCCCAACAATCCCTGGTGCCCAAGGTCCTCCAGCCTGCCGTCGTCCAGCAACGGATTGCGCACAAACATGAGTTACAGCGCCGGCCTCACGGCAAGTCCTGCCGCCCGCTCTCACGACTACTGCCTGGCCAGGTCGTCCGCATGCAGACAGCCACAGGATTCTCCCGACTCGCAACCGTTGTTGGGGTGGACGATTCCCCGAGATCTTACCTGGTGGACTTTGATGGAACGGTCTACCGCCGTAGCCGCCAGCACCTGTTGGCCGTTAACGAGCCTCAGCCTCCTCCTACGGATCCCTACGCCCCTCCGTTGCGTTTCGAGCCTGCCACTACTAACTACCCCTCTGCTCCCTGCATGCCCCGGTCAGTTCGCTTGCCGCGTTCTCCTCCCTCTGCGCTTCCTGGGTTCTGGCAGATATTCTCCTCCCCTGCTCGTTCTCCTTCTCCTCCTTCTCCCACGTCTCCTCCCCCTGGCTCACCCGTGCCGGTTGGGTCACCTTCCGCATTCCCGGTTGGGTCTCCGCCGACTTTCTCCTTCCCGGCTGCTACTGCTCCTCCTCCTCTTCTATCGGGTGGGGAGTGTGAGGGTGCCATGCGCACACGCTCGGGTCGGGTTGTCAAACCTCCTGTCCGCTTTCGTTTAGAATTTGCATGTGTTGTATAATCACACTGCCACTGTTATAAC
Source organism: Amblyraja radiata (assembly GCF_010909765.2). NCBI lineage: Eukaryota > Metazoa > Chordata > Chondrichthyes > Rajiformes > Rajidae > Amblyraja > Amblyraja radiata. The sequence continues at coordinate 5,617,547 of NC_045998.1, read as the reverse complement.
TTCAATTTTAGATTTCCAAGGGAAAGGATGTAGATGGTTTATGCATGCAACATATAATGTAGCTACCTCAATACCACTAACCACGCCCAGCCATATCAGTATAACTGTGATATCCTCCCCTTGTTCCTCCCTTTGGTTCCAGTACGCCTGAAGACTAGATGCAGTCAGTACTGGGACGTGTGTGACATGTGCCTTAATTAAAGACTCAGTAAAGGTTACAGTGTGTCAGACTTGGCTCCTTTACACTCTTGACGTCCCAAAAGAAGACCGCTGGTGGTGGCTGTTTTCTGCATTCAAATAGAGGGTAACACGGGCATAAGATGTCCGGTTGCCAGGTCGACCGCGGGCCGTCGGGAAAAAAACGGCCCTGGACCCTGGCCATACCTCTCATTTATAGGAACCTGCGCGGTCCATCACCGGGGCCTCTGGTCTTGACCGGGGTTTTCTTCTTCCTCCGCATCCCCATTTCTTCACAAGGGCACAGAGAGTGGCAGTGGTAACGCCGTCTATATGTTCCTTGTCTACTCCAGCCGAAGTAGAGCCAAACACATCCTCTCTAGCCGGACGCCCCTTGCCCCCTCCACCTGGCCTAGGATTGGGTGTATCGAATTTCATTACTTCATGCCTCGAATCGGAAGTTGTCCAAACTCTCGCGTACCTGTAGTGCAGTCCGTATACATTCCTATACCGTCGGTCCTGGGAGCGGGAGTACCACAACACGATTACTAGGCGCCGCAGTCTGAACCAAATACAAAAGGAGGGAAGCAGTAGTCACTATCTTCAGGATTCAGATAATGCCAGCCTTCGTCGTAAAAATACATTAATTGGGGCCCATTGCATCAGTGCCACTGCCGCCTCCTCGTCTGTGGACCACTCAGGCGGCGCACTGAAGTACAAGTGAGCGTTTTTTAATTCCGTTACAACGGCCCCCATCCGATCGCATAGGCGATTGCACAGGATATCGCGTCCCTATGATCCCATCCTTGTCGCAATTCGCTATTAATCCCACTGTTAAGGGACATGTCGTCGATATCCTGGATTTCGTCGTTGGTAAGGAGCATACCATACCCGGAACAACCACTGGGCTATGTGTTCCTTGATTCATTGCCAGACGTGCTCACTCATGGTAGACGACTCCTCCAGGGAGTGGTCCCAGAGGGTTATGGATATCCGGCGTGCCGGACTGTGCAGATGACATACGTAGGTCAGAGTCCGGGGAGAGTGTACCGACCCGGGCGGGCGCTCTGACCATGGACTCCCCATGGTTGCATGCCCTTGCTGGATTGTGGTCATAACGGGGTAAGTCTGCACCAGAACGATTAGGGGCATACAGGGGGGTCGAATGTCTGTCGGTGGAGGCATGTATGGAACCTTATCTGCAGCCTGAGCTCTGCTGTCCTTATCATACCATATGTCCCCAGTCCAAGCATTAACTTCCTCCTTGTTTGGCACCAGCGAATGGAGTTTCATCGGGTGCATTTGCCAATCCGCGCCCTTCGGCACTTCCGGTTGCTTGAGCCTGGCAAACTTATAAGCGGTATTCCCTACCTGGTTTTCCAGTTCCGCTTCCCGTTTTACGGATGTCTCCACTATCTCTTATGAAGTCAGTAAGCGCTCTTTTAACATATCAATGGGGTGGAAGATTGCAACCTTCACGTGGTCCGCCCTGTTTCGACTAATGCAATCAACTCGACGTGCACAAACGGAAGATCAAATAGAACCAGTTGTCCAACAACTTTAGGCTGTGCACGCCACACGAAAGAAGAAGAAGAACTTATCAATTTAATATTTTCCGTTTGCAAGATTCTCATGTTGAGATCTACTCATCAATAGCAGCAGACCGAATGCTCCTTTGTGGCAACCCTTTTTCTTGGGGAACCCAATCTTTTTTTAACTGTGACAATATATGGTGTCCAATTTTAACATCAGTATTGTTGTTTAGTTCACCGGACCAATCGACGGGAGTCCCGGACAGGGCAGTTAAGTTGCTCGATCTCGCAAACCCCCTCCGCATTATCCACCCACCGTGGGATCCGATAGGTTTCAGGCTCCATTTGCTTTATTTGACAAACGTTATTATTAATTGTCTGTTGATGAGATTCATGATTAGTGTCTGTTGTCTAAATCATGCCGACTACGCTAAATATTGCGTTGGATAAAGCATCAGATTCAGACAAGCAAGTTAGTAAAGCAAGACTCATAGACTCACTGGCCCGCGCACACTATCGCCAACTCCAAATGCACTGCAAAGCGCGCCCCGCATGGTGACCATTCGGGGCATTTCAAAATGTCTTCAATGTTATCGCTTTCACTTTCCGTCGAGAATTGCTACTTTCATTTCCTTACTGGGACCCGGGGCAAATCCCGCTCTTGCCTCCAGAGATGAGAACCTGTTCACCCCACCTACTCGATCGGATGACGTGCACTGCACTTCGGGGCGTCCTTTAACAACGACTCTTCTGCTTTCTTTGTTTGTGTCCATCTGATTCCTGGCGCGAATATCTGTTAAAGCCAACTTTAAACAACCACAAGGATCCGTTAAAGCAATCAATGCCACACTTTCATCGAGAGCGCCTTTTGCAATGGGCGTTGCGAACAGTTAAACTAGTCTGTCCAGAACTTTCAAACTAGACCAAACGAAAAACGTATGATATTTGCTACAGTTTTTATTGTCGTTGTCAGTTGTCGTTGTCCGTTTACACCAAATTACCCCCTCTAGTGGTAGCATGCTGTAAGGTTGTACATTGTTTGTTCCCTTAATTTTAACTCCTTGCTTACCGCTCTTTCAATGTTACTTGTTATCACTTGATTTCAAGACACGGTTTAACCTTTTTTTAAAGTGCTGATAACACTTTTATAGGTTTCAACCGTTTAAAAGATGGAGACAAGAGCAAAAAAAAAAAAAAACTTCTCCATGGAAGGATCGTGCTGAAGGCGCGGCTTCTGACCTTAGAAGCAATATCGAAAAATAAACGGAGAAATGAATTTCGATCAAATTGAAGGAATTTCAAGACAAGCTGAATATGTTACAACATGAATCTCGTGAACAGAAGGAACACATTGATAACTTGCGAAACTTGAGTTAGGAAAAAGATTTGAAGATTGAAACACTGGAACGGAAAATGATTGAAAATACTCGGGCACTCGAGCAATACAAGACTGAAAACATGGATCTGGCATACAGAAGCCGTCGACTGAATCCGCGAATTATTGGTTTGCCTGAAGGGCAGGAAAGGGACAATGTTATATAATATGTCTCTAAAATGATAAAGGAGACTTTCAACATCGAGCAGTATGAAAATCTTCGAATTTTGGACATCGCACACTGGGTCGGAAAGAAAACTGCTCAACGACAAACCGAGACATCTGATCGTTCGGTTTCACTTTCTGCAGATCAAGGAGAATATCCTCCGAGCAACAAAAAAAAGTTGGGCATGGTTGAATTTGAAGGATGCAAGTTTCTGTTTGTGCCTGATTACAGACGTGAGCTTATGGGACTGAGAATAATGTAATGTATGAGTTGTTTAAGAAACAGCTACGCCCTGCCTTGCTCTGCCCAGCTAGACTGCGTATAAGACTCCCTGGTGGTAACAGCCGATTTTTTAGCAACCCGCAAGATGCTTCCAGCTCTCTGGAGGCTCATTGGGGAGGAGATTGACCCGCGACGGGGAGTTATTGATAGCCGACTGAGTTACAATCGGGGATATATTGTTGATATTTTGATAATTTGACCAATATAACGCTCTGTAAATGATTAAGCATTTAATCTGATGAGTTATTTTATAATAATTTTTTTTGAATTTTAGTATGATGGTATCAAATCATAACTTTTAAATTCTCAAAGACATTGTTAATTTAATGTAATAGTATTATATATTAACAATTATAAGTTAGTTCTTCCACTTTTAAAATGTCCTCCAAATGACCTGTCTTTAAACAAACAATGTGAAGCGGTTCTTGTTTTTCACAGTTGGCACGTACTTTTTATCCATAATATTCATTAGTTTTGGCTATATATACCTGGTAAATATACCTTTTTAACGTTTGGAGCTGTCATTAGAAGAGACAGACGTGGGGGAGGGGTTTGGTAGCGAACTTAGGTGCCTACTGTTCATGTTCGGGCTTTGCATGGGTGGGGGGAGGGGGGGGGGTGGTTACTTATGTTTTTAGTTCAGTTTTTTCTATCTGGGCAAAATTTGAACTACAAACATGTCAGAAATGTCACCACTTCCGGCTCTGCCTTAGATTTTTCTCCTTCCAGTGCATGAACTGCTATGGTCAACAAAATTAACCCTTTACATTCCACATGATTTTTACAAACCTTATGGATAAAGTTATTAACTTCCTCTCATGGGATGTTAATGGTCCAAACTTTCCCATTAAGGGGATGTTTTTAAAGTAATGCTCAGATTATCTTTGTACAGGAAACTCGTGTAAGGAAATATGACACATTTTGCAGTTTCATTCAATTAGAAATGGGGACATAACTGATATATATATATATATATATATATATGTATATATATTGTTATGTTGAGTGGAGTATATTGATCAAAAGCAAATAAATCTTCGCGATGAGGAAACAAGTGAAAGGAACAGCTGAGATCTGAATGATAAGTTTCTCACCCAGGAATTATATACAATTATACAATGTATTTATTGTCATTTGAACCTCAAATGAAGTTTAAATGAAATTTGGTTTCTGCAGTCAAACAACAAGAATAGAAACAAGACAAACAACCAGCACAATTTACACAAACATCCATCAGCGTGCATCTCCTCCTCACTGTGATGGAAGGCAAAGTGTTGTCTCTCTCCTGTGTTCCATTCTTCGCCCTATGTTAAAGCCCCCGGCGGGCGATGGCAAGTACCGCGGCTGTGAAAGCAGCGTCGGTCGATGTGAGGCCCCGCTCCCGGACGTCACCACAGCTCTCCCCGCACTGATGCCGGCCAACCCCGCGATGGTAAGTCCGCAGCTCAGCGACTGGAGCCCCCAAGTCGTTCCGGTTGGAGGCCGCTCCAGATGCTAGGCCCCAACGACAACGGAGACCAGACAAGGAAAAGTTCGGGTCCTCTCGTTCATGGAAGAGGTTTAAAATTCCCCCCCCCCCACTTCCCCCACATATACACAGCTAAAAACAATATAACACCACAACAAACTGTACATTCAACGGGACCAAAATTAAAAAAAAGACAGACGGACTGCAGGGGCCACTGCAAATGTCGGTCGCGCCGTCTCAACTAATCAATCTGTGAGTATCCAGAAATTACTGACGGTGGGAATGGTGGAGGCAGATTCGCACATATCATTTAACAAGTGCGAATAAAATAGTCTGGATCGCCAAGACATGGAGACTTATGTCCAGGTCCAGGTGCTGCAGGATGTTATTAACACATCCAGTGGCTGCCGTGTGCATGTTGGACAGAGCAGCCCGTGTTTCTGCTGTATATCCCAACAACGTTGTGAAATTTTAAATACAGTCAAGGTCAAACTGATCATGATCTCGCTCATATGCTTGTGAAGATATTTCAAGCGATCTCACGCCATGAGTAAAATAAAAACAGCAAATGCATGAAACAACATAGATTCAGGCCTTATCGCTGGAACACACGAGATATTGTAAATGGTGGAATCTTCAGCAATTGAGGAACTCAAAGGATTAGGCAGCACATGTGGTACAAAATGGGTGGACAACGTTTCAGAATGAAGAATGATCTGGATGCCAAATGTCGCCAGCATGTTCTGTCCGCGGATGCTAACTGACGAGTTGAGTTCCTCCAGCTCTTTGTGCTTTTATAACGTAAAGCCGAGCTAACTTTTCATGCTAGTCATTATTTGTTAAAATTGGCTAGTAGGAAATAACTAATCTACACAAATTAAGTTAAATGTTATTAATGTACTCGCCTCACTTAGTTCCTCTCGCAGCTCATTCTATATTTCCAGCATCCTCTGTATGCAAACGCTGCCCCTCGTGAAGCTACTAAATCCTTCACTCCTCACATTACATTCATGTCTCTTCATCTTGCACCGCCTATCCTTGGTATTGCCCAATCCAACCTAGTCATGATAAAATATTATCAATTCACCTGGATATTGCAATTCACACTTGTATTCTCACCCAAGACTTGGCCATCCATTGATAATTGCTACGATTCTCACTGTTTGCTCATTGTAATTCACAGTGAGTAACTTTCTAAAAGTGAATAAGAAACAAACCGCAGGAAGTGAAAATAATGATATAAGCAGTGATCAATGCAGACGTTCATTTATTGCTTCATTTCTACAGCCAATTGCTATCCAGAGACCGTTGTAACTCAACGGAAGAGCGTGAAAACCTTCTTGTCGAAGACGCCGTGATTATTAACCTTTCTTACAGCACTGAAGGTGTTTAGTGCATTTAGGTTTTAAGGTGATACCGTCCGGGTGCACACACTTGCTTTTGCACGATCCTCCTTCACGAGTACATAATTCCACTGATCATGAAAAAATAAGTACAGGTTTGCATAGAAAATTAAGCTGAAACTATGAAACAATAAACTGTGCTTTGAGGTAAATATACTTTATGCCGAATCCCTGCACTAATTCCAGGTGAAGATTTCTTCTGATGGCGACCAGTGAGAAGCGCTGGTCAAGCAGCGCCAGAAACGGTGACATATTTAGCGTGCACGACATTGGCAGGCAAGTGTCTGCTCCCTGAAACCAGCGCTTGTCAAGTAATAGATTAACAAAGGACATGGACAGATAATTGGTTAAACAAGAGAGACGAATATGTCATCTCATGTTGTGAAAGCAGAATCGGAAATGCACACTGGGGTATGTTTTAAATCTTCGTCTATTTGAAATGTGTGCCACCAACCGACAGCCAATTATAATGCTACCAACTCTCATGGATGATGTAATTATAGATAGACAGAGTGTCAGAGTTGGGAGAACTGCTGCTGCAAAGAGCAAGACACCAGATATGCCTGATTTTGGGTGCAGTCTGAAAGGAGTTTGCACGTTCTGCCTGAAACGGCGTGAGTTTCCTCCAGATGCCCCTTTAATCCCCTCCCCCCCCACATCACAAAGTTGTGAGGGTTTGTTGGTTCATTGGCCTCTGTAAATTGCCCCAAGTCCGTAGTGAGTGGGGAAGTGGATAATATGAAATTAAGCCTGTCATTGTCGTCTTCATAAATATAGAAACATAGATACATAGAAAATAGGTGCAGGAGTAGGCCATTCGGCCCTTCGAGCCTGCGCCGCCATTCAATGTGATCATGGCTGATCATCCAACTCAGTATCCTGTACCTGCCTTCTCTCCATACCCTCTGATCCCTTTAGCCACAAAATGAAACTAGCTTGCCTATATTTCCGGAAAGTTTGTCGCCGGCTCATCAGGCAATGAAGGATGATCAATACATGTTGAGTTTTAGTTCATCTTCAGTTTGCACTATCGCTCCTGAACTTTGTCAATTCAAAACATATTTTCAGAAACCCCACCCCTCGTTTTGTTTATTTGCTTACGTTAAATGTTCTGCATCAATCCGATTCCTTATTCACCATTTACCAATCATGTTCAGTGAAGTGGAAGAACAAGACTATTATCTATTAATATTCTACCCAGCACCACTAAACCATTCAAATGAGAGGCGGCGTGAGAACGTTTAAATCAAACTTTTTCGACCGCAGCTATCGGTGGATTTGAAGTTGAACACACTCGTGTACGTCAACTCACCTGGATACTGTTGAAACGCACCTGCGATCAGCTCAATCAGCAACATTATGCCGCAACTAATTAAAAGAGCGTTTCTCATCTTCTCCGCGTTCCCTTGTTCAGGGTCGCCGCGCTGGTAGAGACGTTTGTAAATCCGATTCAATAAGTTGCTGCATTTATAATGGACATGGTTTGGTGACAGTGCGTGTGGGGCGGGACGTTGTGATTGATTTTATCCAGGAGGCGGCCGTTTGTCTGAACATTCCAGGTTGGCTCGGAAAAGTCATTATGTTGACGGTAAGAACATCCTGTCGGAGGTAACTGAATTAATAAAAATTGTCTGCGTTGAGGCGTCAACCCAAGATTGAAGCGCCAAACTGACGCCGAGTTGTGAGGGAGTCCTCATGTCAAACCTACAGACACATCTTCTTCCCCACGATATTCTTGTTCGTGTGATTCTAGCTCTGTGTATCGAACTCTTACGTTATATCGTGAACACGAATATCAAAGGTATTTACAATTCACACCCAGGCATTAAATAATACGACTTAATTCGCATTGCATGGCAGTTATTAAGGATTTAAGTACATCGTTGTCCACTCTTATTCCTGCTCATTCCCTAGCCTTCTTTTCATCCACGTGTAACCAAACTTTATTTGGATCGCCATTGTGATTACATTAAACGATAGGGTCAGAGATAGCAATGGATTTAAACAACAGTGAAGCAAACGCTTTGGCCTATCATCTCCAAAGCGATGAACAAGTATACACATGTTCTCATTCTAATAGCAACAGGTGGTAAATAGCTTTCTACACGTCGGCCATTCCGGTGATCTTGTTGATACTTTCTAAATATCGTGAGAATGACTTCCCCACCACGTCTTGGAACGCTATTGGTACCAAATACACACTTTCTGCATTCCTCTATACTTCACGATGTTATAAATACATCAATGCCCCCCTCGTATTGTTACCGTAGATAATAGAAACATATAAACATAGAAAATATGTGCAGGATTAGGCCATTCGGCCCTTCGAGACTGCACCGCCATTCAATATGATCATGGCTGATCATCCAACTAAGTATCCTGTACCTGCCTTCTCCCCATACCCCATGATCCCTTCAGCCACAAGGGCCACATCTAACTCCCTCTTAAATATAGCCAATTAACTGGCCTCAACTACCTTCTGTTGCAGAGAATTCTAGAGATTCACCACTCTCTGTGTGAAAAATGTTTTTCTCATCTCGGTCCGAAAAGACTTCCCCCTTATTCTTAAACTGTGACCCCTTGTTCTGAACTTCCCCAACATCGGTAACAATCTCCCTGCATCTAGCTTATCCAACTCCTTAAAAAAGTTGTCACCGTCCATCGGACCCGCGGCGGGAGCCTCCGGAGCTCCGAAGTCGGGTCGCAGTTGCGAGCCAGCACAACTCTACACGCTCCGAAGCCGGCCAGCCCCACGATGGTAAGTCCGCAGGATGTGTGACTGGAGCCCCCAGGGCTTTGCGTTTGGAAGCAGCTCCAGGTGCTAGGCCCCATCGTCAACGGAGACCACACCTGGAATATTGTGTGCAGTTTTGGTCCCCTAATTTAAGGAAGGACATTCTTCCTATCGAGGCAGTGCAGCGTAGGTTTACAAGGTTAATTCCCGGGATGGCGGGACTGTCAAATGCTGAGAGAATGGAGCAGCTGGGCTTGTACACTTTGGAGTTTAGTAGGTTAGGAGGGGATCTTATTGAAATATATAAGATTGTTAAGGGCTTGGACACCCTAGAGGCAGGAAACATGTTCCCGATGTTGGGGGATTCCAGAACAAGGGGCCACAGTTTAAGAATAAGGAGTAAGCCATTTAGAACGGAGACACGGAAACACATGTTCTCACAGAAAGTGGTGAGTCTGTGGAATTATCTGCCTCAGAGGGCGGTGGAGGCAGGTTCTCTGGATGCGTTCAAGAGAGAGCTGGATAGGTCTCTTAAAATAGCAGAGTCAGGGGATATGGGGAGAAGGCAGGAACGGAGAACTGATTGGGGATGATCAGCCACGATCACATTGAATGGCGGTGCTGGATCGAAAGGCCAAATGGCCTACTCCTGCACCTATTGTCTATTGTCTATTGTAAATGGTGGAATCTTCAGCAATAAACAGAGGAACTCAATGGATCAGGCAGCACCTGTGGTAGAAAATGGGTGGTCAACATTTCAGCATGAGAAAGGGTCCGGATGCGAAATGTCGCCTGCATGTTCTGTCCGTGGATGCTAACTGACGAGTTGAGTTCCTCCAGCACTTTGTGTTTTTATAAATTAAAGCCCAGCTAACTTTTCATGCTGAACATTATTTGTCATATGCTGCCAAACCGCCGAGTGTTTCCAGCATTTCTCTGATAATACCGTAATTTTTTTTTCAAGTCAAGTTCAAATAGAAACATAGAAACATAGAAAATAGGCGCAGGAGTAGGCAATTCGGCCCTTCGAGCCTGCACCGCCATTCAATATGATCATGGCTGATCATCCAACTCAGTATCCTGTACCTGCCTTCCCTCCATACCCCCTGATCCCTTTAGCCACAAGGGCCACATCTAACTCCCTCTTAAATATAGCCAATGAACTGGCCTCAACTACCTTCTGTTGCAGAGAATTCCAGAGATTCACCACTCTCTGTGAAAAATGTTTTTCTCATCTCGGTCCTAAAATATTTTCCCCTTATCCTTAAACGGTGACCCCTTGTTCTGGACCTCCCCAACATCGGGAACACACTTCTTGCATCTAGCCTGTCCACCCCTTAAGAATTGTATTAGTTTCTATAACATTCCCCCTCAATCAGTTTCTATAAGACCCCCCCCTCAATCAGTTTCTATAACATCCCCCCTCAATCAGTTTCTATAAGATCCCCCTTCAATCAGTTTCTATAAGATCCCCACTAAATCAGTTTCTATAAGATCCCCCCTCAATCGCCCCTCAAATGTATTTGTCACATGCACCATAAGGTGCAGCGAAATGTAATAGAAACATAGAAACATAGAAAGTAGGTGCGAGAGTAGACCACCAGGTCCGTCGAGCCCGCACCGCCATTCGCTCATGGCTGAACACTAAACAAACACACTTACCCACAAACAGTAGACACAAGACACAGAACACAAGACACTACCCTCCCCTTTATACCGCTATACCCCTCTCCACCCCAAGAACCTCGTAATTTACCATGCAGCGCTGCAATTAAAAAATGACACAATGCACAGCGTAATTCAACACAGCCATCCACCACAGCATTCTTCATTTTGGTGGAAGGCAAGCAGTTCAGCCAGTCCTCCTTCTCCTCCCCTCTTGTTCACCCGTGGTCGGGGCCATGACCCTCCGAACTCAGAGCTAGGGACGGCCCGATGTTCAAGGCCTCTGGTCGGGATGGTCGGAACGCACACGTCGGGCCAGGTCGAGGGTCACCCCGCGGCACCTAGATCCGAAATCGGCCACCTCATTACCGGAGACAGCGGCTTCCAGATGTTGTAAGCCGCAGGCTAGCGGTCGGAGCTCTTGCCGTCGACCCCCTGCGAGTTATTGCCCGCTCCACGTTGGAAGGTCAACTCCACGCCTGCCGCCAGAAGCTCCACAGACCAAAGCTCCAAGATGTTGTAGGCCGCAGGCCAGCGGCCGGAGCGTTTCTCCGGCGTCCACCGGCAAGGGGATCCGCGATGTCAAAGTCCCTGCTGCGCCGCCTCTGAAGCTCTGGGCCCGACTCCTGGAAAGGCCGCTCCAAACAAACTGTAAGTCCGCGAGGATGGAAGCGAAAAAACAACAAGGACGAACGTCGCATCTCCTTCAAGGTAGGTGCCTGAAAACGTTTTCATAGAAACATAAAAACATGGAAATTAGGTGCAGGAGTGGGCCATCCGAAGTCGCAGCTAGGGTCGGCCCTTCGAGCCTGCACCGCCATTCAATATGATCATAGCTGATCATCCAACTCTGTATCCCGTACCTGACTTCTCTCCATACCCCCTTATCCTCTTAACCACAAGGGTCACATCTAACTCTCTCTTAAATATAGGCCATGAACTGGTCTCAACTACCTTCTGTGGCAGATAATTCAAGAGATTCACCTGTGTGAAAAATGTTTTTCTCATCTCGGTCTTAAAATACTTCCCCTGATCCTTAAACTGTGAGACCTTGTTGTGGACTTCCCCAACATTGGGAACAATCTTCCTGCATCTAGCCTGTACAACCCCTTAAGAATTTTGTAAGTTTCTATAAGATCCCCCCTCAATCTTCTAAATTCTAGCGAGTACAAGCCGAGTCTATCCAGTCTTTCTTCATATGAAATTCCTGACATGCCAGGAATCAGTCTGGTGAACCTTCTCTGTACTCCCTCTATGGCAAGAATGTCTTTCCTCAGATTAGGAGACCAAAACTGTACGTAATGCTCCAGGTGTGGTCTCACCAATACCCTGTACAACTGCAGTGGAACCTCCCTGCTCCTATACTCAAATCCGTTTGCTATGAGGATATAGGTGCTATAGGTTTCCCCCTATTCCTCCCCCCCATACACAAGACACACAGAGAAACACTAAGGCATACTTTTCGACATACTAAAAAACATTAAAAGGCCGAAACAACGAACCCGCTGCAGGCGAGGCAGCCGACTCGCAGCGCCACCGGAAGTTTTATCCCGCATCTGCCGCTCGAGTCATGGTGTCATGCAAAACCGAACCAGGATCTTCGACCCAGCACGACCATGTCGGTCATCGTACACCAACTAATTCAATCCCATTTGTCTACGTTTGACCAATATCCCTCTGAACTAGTTTTATCCACGTGCATTTCCAAATTGTAATGAGTGGAGGCGTGAGGTCGCATCCCACTTCTGACACCATGTAATGATTGTAGTCAAACACATATCAAGGCACAACACATGTTTATTAGATCTACTTACAGCGTCGGTCTGCAGGACATCACAGTTCCTGGCAGCTACTCATACTGAATGGTGCAGGCAAGCTCTTGCTAATATAAAACGCATATTAGGCGGAGCCAATACCAACAAGCACTAAAATTGGCTAGTAGAGAATAACCAATCTACACAAATTAAGTTAAATGTTATTAATGTGCTTGCCTCACAGTTCCTCTGGCAGCTCATTCTATATTTCCAACATCCTCTCTTTGCAAACGCTGCCCCTCGTGTCGCAACTAAATCATTCACTCCTCACATTAAATTCATGTACCTTCATCTTGCTTCGCCTATCCTTGGTATTTGCCATATCCAACCCAACTAGATGTTGAACCGTTCTACAAGATTATCAATTCTCCTGGATATTACAATTCACTCTTGTATTCTCGCCCAGGGCTTGGCCATCAATTGATAATTGGTACGTTTCTCACTGTTTGCTCATTGTGATTCACAGTGAGTAACTTTCAAAAAGTGAATAAGAAACAAACCGCAGGAAGTGAAAATAACGATATAAGCAGTGATCAATGGAAACACGTTCATTTATTGCTACATTTCTACAGCCACTTGCTATCCAGAGACAGTTGTAAATCAACCGAAGAGCGGGAAAGCCTCTTGTCGAAGACGCTGTGATTATTAACCTTTCTTGCAGCACTGAAGGCGTTCAGTGCATTTAGGCGTTAAGGTGATACCGTTCGGGGGCACACACTTGTTTTTGCACGATCCTCCTTTACGAATGCATATTTCCGCTGATTAAAAAAGAAATATGTACAGTTTTGCAGAGATACTAGAAAATTAAGCTGAACATATGAAACAATAAAATGTGCTTTGAGGTAAATATACGTTATGCCGAATTCCTGCATTAATTCCAGGTGCATATTTATTCTGATGGCGATCAGTGAGAGGCGCTGGGTAAAGCAGCGACAGAAACTGTGACATATTTAGCGAGCACGATATTGGCAGGCAAGTTCCTGCTCCGTGAATCCAGCGCTTGTCAAGTAACAGATTAACAAAGGACATGGACAGATAATTTGTTAAACAAGAGAGACGAATATGTCATCTCATGTTGTGAAAGCAGAATCGGAAAGGCACACTGGGGTATGTTTTAAATATTCGTCTATTTGAAATTTGTGCCTCCGACCGACAGCCAATTATAATGCTACCACTCTCATGGATGATGTAATTATAGATAGACAGAGTGTCAGAGTTGGGAGAACTGCTGCTTCAAGGAGCAAGATACCCGATTTGCCTGACTTTGGGTGCAGTCTGAAAGGCGTTAGCACAAAGATGTGAGGGTTTGTTGGTTCATTGGCCTCTGTAAATTGCCCCCAGTGCGTAGCGAGTGGGGAAGTGGATTATATGAAATTAAGCCTGTCATTGTCGTCTTCATAAATATAGAAGCATAGAAACATAGAACACAGATGCAGGAGGAGGCCATTCGGCCTTCGAGCCTGCACCGCCATTGAATATGATCATGGCTGATTATCCAAATCAGTATCATGTACCTTCCTTCTCTCGTTACCCCCTGATCCCTTTAGCCACAAAATGAAACTAGCCTGCCTATATTTCCGGAAAGTTTGTCGGCGGCTCATCAGGCAATGAAGGATGATCAATAAATGTTTATATCTTCAGTTTCCACTATCGCTGCTGAACTTTGTCAATTCAAACATATTTTCAGAACCCCCACCCCTCGTTATGTTTATTTCCTTTCGTTAAATGTTCTGCATCAATCCGATTCCTTTTTCACCATTAACCATTCACGTTCAGTGAAGTGGAAGACGAAGACTATTATCTACGAATATTCTTCCCAGCACCATAAAGCATTCAAATGAATGTCGGCGTGAGAACGTTTAAATCAAACTTTTTCGACCGCTGCTATCGGTGGATTTGAAGTTGAACACACACTCGTGTACGTCAACTCACCTGGATACAGTTTAAACGAACCTGCGATCAGCTCAATCAGCAACAGTATGACAAAACTAATTAAAAGAGCGTTTCTCATCTTTTCCGCTTTCCCTTGTTCAGGGTCGCCGCGCTGGTGGACAAGTTTGTAAAGCCGATTGAATAGGTTGCTGCATTTATAATGGACATGGTTTGGTGACAGTGCGTGTGGGGCGGGTCTCTGTCATTGCTTTTATCCTGGAGGCGGCCGTTTGTCTGAACATTCCAGATTGGCTTGCAAAAGTCATTATGTTGACGGTAAGAACATCCTGTGCCAACTGAATTAATAATAATTGTCTGCGTTGAGGCGTCAACCCAAGATTGAAGCGCCAAACTGACGCCAAGCTGTGAGTAAGTCCTCATGTCAAACTTCCAGACACATCTTCTTCCCCACGATATTCTTGTTCGTGTGATTTTAGCTCTGTGGACCGGACTCTTACGTTATGTCGTGAACACGAATATCAAAGTAATAGCTGAGTCTCACGTTGCGATTGACACAAGTGGTACCCCGAGTGAAAGACTTGTGGCTGTGTACGAGATTGCAAGTGTATGATCAAGACTTTAACCGAGTTCCCACGGGTATGACAAGTTTGCCGTTTACTTGTCATTTCTGCGATGTTCCAAGTTCGTCTCCCGAGTTACTCTTGAGCCAATCCTGATTGAAGGTTTGTTTTAATAAGCAACAGTTTATGTTTTAATATGCAACAGTGTTAAAGAAGACCTCTCCATCCTGTGGCTTTGTTTTAAAGATAGAATTCAGCGCGGCCGCATCTATTGATGTGACATACAGTGGGAAAATGCGCCGCATCCAGTGCCAGAGCAGTTATACTTATGATTTGTTTGAACCACACAGGTTTGATATGTTTTAATTGAATTTACTGCCATGTCTACACACTGCGGGGAGACGGGAGATTAAACCTTTGAATGTGGACGGATGTGCACATCAGATTGTTGTGAGCCGGAGCTCAGGGCTCGCCTCCTGAGCTGCTTTGGTGCCCAGGCGTGAGTTGAGGTGGAGAGAGGTTGGGGGGGGGGGGGGGGGCGTCATTAATCTATTTGGAGTGACATGGCTCTTGGGTTAGGCTGGGATCATTCTCTGCGGGATGATCTTAGTGCGGGAGACAAGTGTAGGGGAGGTGTACTGACTGTGTGGGCAAACACTTTGGAAGTGATTGCCCACCAGCTTCAAAAGCCGATGTGTCTCCCTGTCCCTGGGATAGCAGGGGGCGATCAAACAGCACAAAACCCCCCTCCCCCTCCACGCCAACACGAAGGGCAACGATCCCAAGGCCTTAGCGTCAGGAACATCGGGCAGGCGACAATCACCTGCCATAGCACGAGAGAGATCATGCACTGTTGTAGGTCTCCTTTGCACGTCGGTGTTTCTGTCTTTCTCCACTCATTGTTGGCCCTATCTGTCACCACCCCCCACCTACACCCCTCTGCTTCCCGGCCATGTGTGTGACCCCTTCCCTCCCCTCTCCATTGCACCGGGCGCGGGCGCTTTGCACTGTCTTCACGGCGGCGATGCCAGCAGGACAGTACCAGTCGCTCCCTTCAGTTTCCCAGGGGGTCGGGACGGGACTGGATTTGGGAGGGAAATGTGGGGGGGGGGGGGGGGGTTAGTTGAGCAGGAGTGTGTGGTTGTTTGCAGTTGCAGAGGGAGTGGGCAAGGGCGGTACAGTTCCCAGTCTCAGCTCCTGTCCAGTGGTGTGGCCGGAGACGTCAGGACCAACGGGACACCGACCCCAGGCCCACCAGGCCCACTGCAAGCACGGAGAACCCAGAGACCCACAGCCAATAGCAACTCCAGCCCAGCTCCGCTCCAACTCCAGAGGCATCCGCTCCCCGATGGGCCGCTACGGCGTCAAGTGGCAGTTCGCCCACAGACCGAGCTGCGCCCCCTCATCCGCCACCCCAAGAACAAGACGGCGTGCCCGTTGACTCCCATCCCCCAGAGTGGCACCGGACGGGGGGGGGGGGGGCGTCAGCGGGCACGCCGGCTCTTGACTATTTTCTGCATTTCATCGAAAAATGTTCCTGTTATTAAAAAATAGTAATGTCTATCCTGTCATGAGTAATGTGTGAGCCTGCAGCCCTTCACCCCGCAGGGGCAGAAGCTGATGGTGTGCAAGGTACGTCTTGTTGTTGGTTCCTCTGGAGTGTGATTTTAAACATGTTTGATATTTTGCAAAGTTGACAAGTTTCACGAGTACCTGCCGTTAGCGCCACGAGTCTCTAAGTTGCGTCCACGAGTTCCGTACGTTAATCGTACGTTATAAATACGAGGTTTAACTCGGGGTACCTCTTGTGTCAACTCGCAACGTGAGACTCAGCTATAAGTTACAATTCACACCCAGGCATTATATAATACGACTTAATTCTCATTGCATGGCAGTTATTAAATATTTAAGTACATCGTTGTCCACTCTTATTCCTGCTCCTTCCCTAGCCTTCTTTTCATCCACGTGTAACCAAACTTTATTTGTATCGCCATTGTGATCACATTAAACTATAGTCAGAGATAGCAACGGGTTTAAACAGTAAAGCAAACGCTTTGGCCGATCATCTCCAAAGCGATGAACAAGTATATACATGTTCTCATTCTAATAGCAGCACGTGGTCAATTGCTTTCTACACGCCGGCCATTCCAGTGATCTTGTTGATACGTTCTAAATATCGTGATATTGACTGCCCCCATCACATCTTGCTGGATGGCTGCTTGTCAGGTTGGATGCCGGTGACAAGTGGAGTGCCTCAGGGATCTGTGTTGGGTCCACTGTTTGTCATATACATCAATGATCTGGATGATGGTGTGGTCAATTGGATTAGTAAGGATGCAGATGATACTAAGATAGGTGGTGTTGTGGGTAATAAAGCAGATTTTCAAAGTCTACAGAGAGATTTAGGCCATTTGGAAGAGTGGGCTGAAAGTTGGCAGATGGATTTTAATGCTGATAAGTGTGAGGTGCTACATCTTGGTTGGACCAATTAAATTAGGACGTACATGGTAAATTGTAGCGAATTGAGGAATGCAGTTGAACAGAGGGATCTAGGAATAACTGTGCATAATTCCCTGAAGGTAGAATCTCATGTAGATAGGATGGTAAACAACGGTTTTGTTGTGCAGGCCTTTATAAATCAGAGCATTGAGCATAGAAGTTGGGATTTAATGTTAAAATTGTTCAAGGCATTGGTGAGGCCAATTCTGGAGTATGGTGTACAATTTTGGTCGCCAAATTATAAGAACGATGTCAATAAAATAGAGAGAGTACAGAGAAGATTTATTAGAATGTTGCCTAGGTTTCAGCACCAAAGTTAAAGAGAAAGGTTGAACAAGTTAGGTCTTTATTCTTTGGAGCGCAGAAGGTTAAATGGGGACTTGATAGAGGTCTTTAAAATGTAGAGGGATAAACAGAGTTGACGTGGATAAGCTTTTTCCATTGAGAGTAGGGAAGATTCAATCAAGAGGACATGATTTTAGAATTAAGGGACAGAAATTTAGGGGTAACATGAGGGGGAACTTCTTTACTCAGAGAGTGGTAGCTGTGAGGAATGAGCTTCCATTGGAAGTGGTGGAGGCAGGTTCGATTTTATCATTTAAAAATGAATTGGATAGGTATATGGACTGGAAAGGATTGGAGGGTTATGGTCTGAGTGCAGGTAGATGGGACTAGGTGAGAGTAAGTGTTCGGCACGGACTATGAAGGCCGAGATGGCCTGTTTCCGTGCTGTAATTGTTATATGGTTATATGGCGATCTTCAAACGCTAGTGGTACCAAATATACACTTTCCGCATTCCTCTAAACTTCACGATGTTCTAATTACATCAATGCCCCCTCGTATTGTTACCGTAGACAATGGCTTCATATATTTCTCCGTTTGTGTTTCACACAGTTTACCGGACTTCTATGAACCCACCCGATCGCCTCCGGTCTGATCAAAATAAAAGCAGCCTAGCCCATCGGTTCTGGTTACCGAAACGTTCCGAAAATAGCGGACACACTGGTGATCATTTTCCAATGTTCAATAGATTCAGGATCAGTTTCTGTGGATTGATGGATAGCTAATGTTGTCCTTGTTTTCAAGAAAGGAGCGAGAGAGGAAACGGGGAATTACAGACCTGTTAGCCTGATTTCGGTGGTGGGAAAGATGCTGGAATTAATGAATGAAGAGGTAATAATGGAGAATTTGGATAGCAGTAAAATGATTAGTCCAAGTCAACATGAATTTATGAAAGGGATATCATGCTGACTAATCTTTTGGAATTTTTGTGGATCTGTCAAGTAAAATGAATGAAGTGGTGCCAGTGGATGTAGTGTGACTAGACATTCAGAAAGCCTTTGATAAGGTCC
The DNA here is from genome assembly GCF_010909765.2 of Amblyraja radiata. Taxonomy (NCBI): domain Eukaryota; kingdom Metazoa; phylum Chordata; class Chondrichthyes; order Rajiformes; family Rajidae; genus Amblyraja; species Amblyraja radiata. The sequence goes on along the minus strand of NC_045998.1, from coordinate 5,598,626 downwards.
CGCACGGCAGGCTGGTGACTAAAATTAGAGCACATGGTATTGACATGGCGTTGACATGGATAGAAAATTGGTTGGCAGACCGGAAGCAAAGAGTAGGAGTGAACGGGTCCTTTTTAGAATGACAGGCATTGGCGAGTGGAATGCCGCAAGTCTCGGTGTTGGGGCCGCAACAGTTTGCCATATATATTAATGATTTGGAAGAGGCATTTAGGAGCAACACGAACACGTTTGCGGATGAAACAAACCTGGGTGGCAGTGTGAACTGTGATGATGACGTTAGGAGGTTGCAGGGTGACCTGGACAGGTTGAGTGAGTGGGAGTATGCGTGGCAGATGCAGTATAATTTAGATACATGTGAGATTATCCACTTAAAGAAGAAGGCAGCTTATTATCTAAATGGGGATAGGTTAGGTAAGAGGGATGTGCAGCGAGATCTGTGCGTCCTTGTACACCGGTCACTGAAAGTTGGCTTACTTGTGCAGCAGGCATTGAAGAAAGCTAATGGAATGTAGGCCTTCATAACAAGAGGATTTCAATATAGGAGTAAAGATATTCTTCTGCAGTTGTATAGGGCCATGGTGAGACCACATCTGGAGAATTGTGTACAGTTTTTGTCTCCTAATTTGAGGAAGGACATCCTTGTTATTGAAGTAGGTTCACGAGATTGATCCCTGGGATGGCGGGACTGTCATATGAGGAAAGATTGAGATGACGGCTTGTATTCACTGCAGTTCAGAAGGATGAGGGGGAATCGTATAGAAACATATAACATTATAAAAGGTCTGTACAAGCGAGATGCAGGAAACATGTCCCCAATGGTGGGCGTCCAGAACCAGTGGCCACAGTCTTAGAATAAAGAGGAGGCCATTTAAGGCTGAGGTGATAAAAAACGTTTTCACCCAGAGAATTGGCAATTTATGGAATACCCTGCCACAGAGGGCAGTGGAGGCCAAGTCACTGCATGGATTTAAGAGATAGTGAGAGCTCTAAGGGCTAGTGGAATCAAGGGATATGGGGAGAAGGCAGGCACGGTTTATTGATAGGGGACGATCAGCCATGATCACAATGAATGACGCTGGCTCGAAGGGCCGAATGGCCTCCCCCTGCACCTATTTTCTATGTTTCTATGTTTGTATGTTCCGATTCAAGCTACTGTATGAAACATCTTTAGCGTACCATTTTCTGACCGATGATGCGCTGAGTGGAATTGTACGCTGCACCCAGCTATGACATTAGTGATTATCCAGTTTGCATTTTAAGTGGATAATTAACCCAATTATCGTAGAGGTATTTTTCACCACTTTATTCATGTGCCCCGACATCAGGCCATTGGAAACAATGACGTCTGCAGAAGGGGAACCTTGTTTTTCTATTATTCTATTATTCATGTAGATTGGTCACTTTACTTACTAACCAATGTAATACTCCGCCTACTACCACAATATTCATATTATCCCAACCCCACATGTGCAGTCAGTCAATGCTGCTCTACAGTAGAAGCAACATGCTGTAGTGTGTTATATGAGTTATTCAATAAATACCGTTGTACCATATCTGTGAGTATGTACGAAATACTCAACATGGTGTCAGACGTGGTCACCCTACTCCGTGTTATCGGTTTTTATTGTGTTCCCTGCATTTTGATTTGGCCCGTTTTGATTCACCAGTTCTCTGACTTCATAGCTGAATTAGCCGACAGATATATCGTGCAGCAAACAACTTTATTTTTTGTGAGATATAGCTGTACGAAAATATATTTTGTACAACAAGCGTCGCATTTATTCACTGGTTAAAACATACTTTCCCCCTGTATTAATCTTATTCAACAACAGATGATTAATACAGGACGAACACAATACAAGGGCATTTGAACATTATTCTATCTCACCATTCAAGCATCAGATTTCCAAGCGAATTATAAGTCTCCCACTTACTGCAACGAATCTACGCTACTAACAGTAGACGGCGCAGGTGATCTACTGTAACTCATCACAGAAAAGTAAACAAGTATCAGCTGTACTATTTCATGTTTACATTTACCATCCACCCTTCGACACATTCCCAGACAGGAGATAACACGTCTTGTCTTACTTTGCCGTTTCCCACGAATTTCTTCTACACCTGGTCAAACGAGTGATTTCCTTTTGTCAGCTCCAACACACACTTCCGTTGCCTTGTTCAATTCCAATCAACTTTAAATAATTAGGAAGGATATTCATTTGGTTTCCACATCTTGTCTCCCTCCCGCGAACTGTTCCATATTGTTTTCGTGCGTGGACTTGGCCTCTTGCGATTTGAACTGCCCGTGTCTGTCTGGCATTGTGCTTAAGTACTATGTTTAAATTGTAGCGCCTTATATCATGTAGGGTCAGTGTTCTGGGGGATCGGGGCCCTCCGGGAGCTATACAAAAACGGCTGCTTCAGTTGCTTCACCTGCTCCTCTTGGGACCCGGCTCTCAAACCGTTATAATGGGTGACTTCAATCTACATATAGATTGGGTGAAACAAATTGGCAGGGGTGCTGAGGAAGAGGATTTCTTGGAATGTATGCGGGACAGTTATCTAAATCAACATGTAGAGGAACCAACGAGAGAGCAGGCTATTTTAGACTGGGTATTGAGTAATGAGGAAAGGTTAGTTAGCAGTCCTGTTGTACGTGCCCCCTTGCGCAAGAGTGACCATAATATGGTTGAGTTCTTCATTAGGATGGAGAGTGACATTGTTAATTCAGAAACAAGGGTTCTGAACTTTAAGAAAGGCAAGATGGCGGCGCTGCCTTAGCAGCTGCGGCTCGCCTGCAGTCCGTCTGTTTTTTTTCTTTTTTGTGTTGTTCTTTTGTCCTGTTTTAGGTTTATTGTGTATGTGTGTGGGTGGGGGGGGGGGGAACATATTTTTGGTCTCTTATTTCGGGGGGATGCGACTTCTCTTGTCGTATCCCCCGTCTCCGTCTGCGTCTCCGCCTGCGCCGGGGCCTAATAGCGGAGCTGGCGGCCTCGGAGCTGGGGCAGCGGCGACCCGCCCTCGGAGCAGGCAGCGGCAGCGGCGACCCGACCCCGGAGCAGGCAGCGGCTGCGGCGACCCGACCCCGGAGCAGGCAGCGGCTGCGGCGACCCGACCCCGGTGCAGGCAGCGGCAGCGGCGACCCGACCCCGGAGCGGGCAGCGGCAGTGGTGACTCGAACTCGGAGCGGACAGCGGCAGTGGCGCCCCGACCCCGGAGCGGGCAGCGGCTGCGGCGACCCGAACTCGGAGCGGGCAGCGGCTGCGGCAGCGGCGACCCGAGCTCAGAGCGGGCAGCGGCAGCAGCCACCAGACCTCAGAGCGCGCAGAGGCAGCGGCAGCAGCGATCCGACCTCGGAGGATTGGCCGCGGGCCCGATGGACGAAATTGTCGGGAGCTCGCAGGTTGGTGACCTGTTCTCTGGAGCTCCCGCGACAACAGCTGTGTCCTCTGGACTGGAGGGCCGCAGCTTCGGCGGCTTCGACCACCCCGGGCCGCGAGGTTGAACCGGCCCGTTTGCGGAGCTTGGATTCAGCCGCGGGACTGACATTACTTACCATCACCCGGCGGGGTCACAACATCCGAAGCCTGGATCGCCTCGGCGCAGAGGGAGAATAAGAAGGGAAGAGACAAAGACTTAAGACTTTTGCCTTCCATCACAGTGAGGAGTATTCAACTCACTGTGGTGGATGTTAATTTGTGTTTTTTGTGTCTTTTTGCCATTTTTTACTATATGTAGGACTGCAAGGCAACGAAATTTCGTTCAGACCGCAAGGTCTGAATGACAATAAAGGCTACTTTGACTTTGACTTTGACTTTGAGGGTATGAGACGTGAATTGGCCAAGATTGCCTGGAAATTAATTCTAAAAGGGTTGACGGTGGATATGCAATGGAAGACATTTAAAGACTGCATGGATGAACTACAAAAATTGTTCATCCCAGTTAGGCAAAAGAATAAATCAGGGAAGGTAGTACATCCGTGGATAACAAGGGAAATCAGGGATAGTATCAAAGCGAAGGATGATGCGTACAACTTAGCCAGAAAAAGCAGCATACCGGAGGACTGGGAGAAATTCAGAGACCAGCAGAGGAGGACAAAGGGCTTAATTAGGAACGGAAAAATAGATTATGAAAGAAAACTGGCAGGGTACATAAAAACTGACTGCAAAAGTTTTTATAGATATGTGAAAATAAAGAGATTAGTTAAAACAAATGTAGGCCCCTTGCAGTCAGAAACAGGTGAGTTGATCATGGGGAACAAGAATATGGCGGACCAATTGAATAACTACTTTGGTTCCGTCTTCACTAAGGAAGACATAAATAATCTGCCGGAAATAGCAGGGGACCGCAGGTTAAAGGAGATGGAGGAATTGAGTGAAATCCAGGTTAGCCGGGAAGTGGTGTTGGGTAAATTGAATGGATGAAAGGCCGATAAATCCCCAGTGCCAGATAGCCTGCATCCCAGAGTACTTAAGGAAGTAGCTCCAGAAATAGTGGATGCATTAGTAATAATCTTTCAAAACTCTTTAGATTCTGGAGTAGTTCCTGAGGATTGGCGGGTAGCATACGTAACCCCACTTTTTAAGAAGGGAGGGAGAGAGAAAACGGGGAGTCTAACATCGGTAGTGGGGAAACTGCTAGAGTCAGTTATTAAAGATGGGATAGCAGCACATTTGGAAAGTGGTGAAATCATTGGACAAAGTCAGCATGGATTTACAAAAGGTAAATCATGTCTGACGAATCTTATAGAATTTTTCGACGATGTAACTAGTAGCGTGGATAGGGGAGAACCAGTGGATGTGGTGTATCTGGACTTCCAGAAGGCTTTCGACAAGGTCCCACATAAGAGATTAGTATACAAACTTAAAGCACACGGCATTGGGGGTTCAGTATTGATGTGGATAGAGAACTGTCTGGCAAACAGGAAGCAAAGGGTTGGAGTAAACGGGTCATTTTCACAATGGCAGGCAGTGACTAGTGGGGTACCGCAAGGCTCAGTGCAGGGACCCCAGCTATTTACAATATATATTAATGATCTGGATGAGGGAATTGAAGGCAATATCTCCAGGTTTGCGGATGACACTAAGCTGGGGGGCAGTGTTAGCTGTGAGGAGGATGCTAGGAGACTGCATGGTGACTTGGATAGGCTGGGTGAGTGGGCAAATGTTTGGCAGATGCAGTATAATGTGGATAAATGTGAGGTTATCCATTTTGGTGGCAAAAAAAGGAAAGCAGACTATTATCTAAATGGTGGCCGACTAGGAAAAGGGGAGATGCAGCGAGACCTGGGTGTCATGGTACACCAGTCATTGAAAGTAGGCATGCAGGTGCAGCAGGCAGTGAAGAAAGCGAATGGTATGTTAGCTTTCATAGCAAAAGGATTTGAGTATAGGAGCAGGGAGGTTCTACTGCAGTTGTACAGGGTCTTGGTGAGACCACACCTGGAGTATTGCGTACAGTTTTGGTCTCCAAATCTGAGGAAGGACATTATTGCCATAGAGGGAGTGCAGAGAAGGTTCACCAGACTGATTCCTGGGATGTCAGGACTGTCTTATGAAGAAAGACTGGATAGACTTGGTTTATACTCTCTAGAATTTAGGAGATTGAGAGGGGATCTTATAGAAACTTACAAAATTCTTAAGGGGTTGGACAGGCTAGATGCAGGAAGATTGCTCCCGATGTTGGGGAAGTCCAGGACAAGGGGTCACAGCTTAAGGATAAGGGGGAAATCCTTTAAAACCGAGATGAGAATAACTTTTTCACACAGAGAGTGGTGAATCTCTGGAACTCTCTGCCACAGAGGGTAGTCGAGGCCAGTTCATTGGCTATATTTAAGAGGGAGTTAGATGTGGCCCTTGTGGCTAAGGGGATCAGAGGGTATGGAGAGAAGGCAGGTACGGGATACTGAGTTGGATGATCAGCCATGATCATATTGAATGGAGGTGCAGGCTCGAAGGGCCGAATGGCCTACTCCTGCACCTAATTTCTATGTTTCTATGTATCAATGAAGAACCCGTCTTTAGAGTCTGAGAACAAATGCTACTCCCCCCCCCACCCCAGATGAACCTGGAGGAGTGCGCGGCTGCCGTGGCCGTGGCGGCCAAGCCCGCAGGCGTCCTATACGTGGGCAGAATGTTGTGGAAAGGCGTGTTCTTCCTCTTGTCCGTTGCGAGGTTGAACACGGCCGTGAGTAATGGGATATTAGTGAGGGGAACATTCCTGCAGTTCGAGCCGTTGGTGACCACCGCGCATCGAGTGGTGCTGTCCAATGTCACGCCCTGCATCACAGATGAGGCCCTCCTTCAGTCAAAAGTCAAAGTAGCCTTTATTGTCATTCAGACCTTTCGGTCTGAACGAAATGTCGTTGCCTTGTAGTCATACATATAATAAAAATGACAAAACCACACAATAAACACAAATTTTACATCCACCACAGTGAGTTCACCAGGCACCTCCTCACAGTGATGGAAGGCAAAACTCTTAAAGTCCATGTCTCTTCCCTCCTTGTTCTCCCTCTGCTCCGAAGGTACTCACGGATATCACCCCGATATCCCCGTGGTTTCGAAGGACGGAGCTGCGGCACATACACCCCCCCGGCGCGACCCCCGCTGCAGTTGAGTAAGGGAATTCTGGAGTTGCGCAGAGCGCGGGTGGGAATGGGAACGGTCAAATGTAGGCGGGCAAGGTTGCAAAGCATATTAAACACTTGGGGAACAAAACCCCCGGAGACAAGGACGTTCCACCAATCCCCTCACCTCACGCAAGCCCTTCATTCCAGCCGAGGGCGGAGGAGAACGGGCGGGAGGAGGTAGTGCCGCATGTGAAGGTTGCTCATGCGACCCCAAAGTCTGTGATCTCCTCTCCATCGAAAAATAGAAGGAGGAAACTCTCAAGGGAGGAGGGGAAGGGGGAACTAAAGGGAATTCTCCAGGGGGGAGGGGGGTACTGTGGTGGAGGGAGGCTCCCGGCCTTTGGATCGGGTCCCGTTCCCATGTTCTGGAGGGGATTCTGAGGAGGGTGGTGATGGGGACCACTCTGGTGATATGGAGCAGGGGGAAATTCCTGTTGGGGAGGGAGTCCCGCATCATGCACCCGGGGAAGCCCAGTGGCAACCCACCCAGGAGGAGGCGCAGAACACGGTTCTGGAGTTAGAGACTGTCGACGGGAAGCTGGTAGGGGAAACCAGCTATTTTCTCCCTCAGGACCTGGCTCCAGAGGAACTCCCTCGGTCTGGCGCACCAGAGTCCTCTCTGGGCCCAATTGTTAGACGGATCGCTTCGCCCAACACCTCCGCTCTGTTCGCACTAACCAATCTGATCTCCCGGTGGTCGAGCAATTCAACTCCTCCTCCAAATTCGAATCCGACATTTATGTCCTGGGCCTCTGTCGATGGACTTGACACCCCGGGTATATCTGTGGAAGACCGCTCTAACACTAGCCCCAGGGTTGGGACTGAGGTGTAGGAAAGACCAGCGGGTGGGGCAGAGGCAACAGCCGCACAGGGTGAAGCGCGAATATCGAGCACTAAGTGTGTGTCCGGGGATGGGGATGGGACTCGGTGAGCGGGTGGAAGGTGACTCCTCGGACAATGAGTCAATGGATGTTCTCGCTCTCCCCGACGTCATTCCACTCATTCCAGTGGAGGAAATCCGCGAGTTCTTCGAGGCCACCGAAGGAGCCCAACATAGAAACATAGAAACATAGAAATTAGGTTCAGGAGTTGGCCATTCGGCCCTTCGAGCCTACACCGCCATTCAATATGACCACGGCTGATCATCCAACTCAGTATCCGGTACCTGCCTTCTCTCCATACCCTCTGATCCCCTTAGCCACAAGGGCCACATCTAACTCCCTCTTAAATATAGCCAATGAACTGGCCTCGACTACCCTCTGTGGCAGGGAGTTCCAGAGATTCACCACTCTCTGTGTGAAAAAAGTTATACTCATCTCGGTTTTAAAGGATTTCCCCCTTATCCTTAAGCTGTGACCCCTTGTCCTGGACTTCCCCAACATCGGGAGCAATCTTCCTGCATCTAGCCTGTCCAACCCCTTAAGAATTTTGTAAGATTCTATAAGATCCCCTCTCAATCTCCTAAATTCTAGAGAGTATAAACCAAGTCTATCCAGTCTTTCTTCATAAGACAGTCCTGACATCCCAGGAATCAGTCTGGTGAACCTTCTGTGCACTCCCTCTATGGCAATAATGTCCTTCCTCAGATTTGGAGACCAAAATTGTACGCAATACTCCAGGTGTGGTCTCACCAAGACCCTGTACAACTGCAGTAGAACCTCCCTGCTCCTATACTCAAATCCTTTTGCTATGAAAGCTAACATACCATTCGCTTTCTTCATTGCCTGCTGCACCTGCATGCCCACTTTATATGACTGGTGTACCATGACACCCAGGTTTCGCTGCATCTCCCCTTTACCTAGTCGGCCACCATTTAGATAATAGTCTGCTTTCCTGTTTTTGCCACCAAAATAGATAACCTCACATTTATCCACATTATACTGCATCTGCCAAACATTTGCCCACTCACCCAGCCTATCCAAGTCACCTTGCAGTCTTCTAGCATCCTCCTCACAGCTAACCCTGCCCCCCAGCTTAGTGTCATCCGCAAACCTGGAGATATTGCCTTCAATTCCCTCATCCAGATCATTAATATATATTGTAAATAGCTGGGGTCCCAGCACTGAGCCTTGCGGTACCCCACTAGTCACTGCCTGCCATTGTGAAAAGGACCCTTTACTCCTACTCTTTGCTTCCTGTTTGCCAGCCAGTTCTCTATCCACATCAATACTGAACCACCAATGCCGTGTGCTTTAAGTTTGTAAACGAATCTCTTATGTGGGACCTTGTCCAAAGCCTTCTGGAAGTCCAGATACACCACATCCACTGGTTCTCCCCTATCCACGCTACTAGTTACATCCTCGAAAAATTCTATAAGATTCGTCAGACATGATTTACCTTTTGTAAATCCATGCTGACTTTGTCCAATTATTTCACCACTTTCCAAATGTGCTGCTATCCCATCTTTAATAACTGACTCTAGCAGTCTCCCCACTACCGATGTTAGACTAACTGGTCTGTAATTCCCCGTTTTCTCTCTCCCTCCCTTCTTAAAATGTGGGGTTACGTTTGCTACCCGCCAATCCTCAGGAACTACTCCAGAATCTAAAGAGTTTTAAAAGATTATTACTAATGCATCCACTATTTCTGGAGCTACTTCCTTAAGTACTCTGGGATGCAGCCTATCTGGCCCTGGGGATTTATCGGCTTTTAATCCATTTAATTTACCCAACACCACTTCCCGGCTAACCTGGATTTCACTCAATTCCTCCAACTCCTTTGACCCGCGGTCCCCTGCTATTTCCGGCAGATTATTTATGTCTTCCTTAGTGAAGACGGAACCAAAGTAGTTATTCAATTGGTCCGCCATATCCTTGTTACCCATGATCAACTCACCTGTTTCTGACTGCAAGGGACCTACATTTGTTTTAACTAATCTCTTTCTTTTCACATATCTATAAAAACTTTTGCAATCAGTTTTTATGTACTCTGCCAGTTTTCTTTCATAATCTATTTTTCCTTTCCTAATTAAGCCCTTTGTCCTCCTCTGCTGGTCTCTGAATTTCTCCCAGTCCTCCGGTATGCTGCTTTTTCTGGCTAATTTGTACGCATCATCCTTCGCTTTGATACTATCCCTGATTTCCCTTGTTACCCACGGATGCACTACCTTCCCTGATTTATTATTTTGCCAAACTGGGATGAACAATTTTTGTAGTTCATCCATGCAGTCTTTAAATGTCTTCCATTGCATATCCACCGTCAACCCTTTTAGAATTAATTGCCAGTCAATCTTGGCCAATTCACGTCTCATACCCTCAAAGTTACCTTTCTTTAAGTTCAGAACCATTGTTTCTGAATTAACAATGTCACTCTCCATCCTAATGAGTCCCAGTCCCAGATTGGCATCCATCCGGTGGCCAAACGGACACGTTCGGTGAACCTCATCCTCAAAAGGAGGCGGTGGGGCAAGGAGATGAAGCGGATCAACCGACGTCTGCTTAGGTCCTTCTTGGACGTCCTGGAGAAAAACACCAAGACCAAGAGCAGCATCGGGCCTGTTGAGGGTAGAGGGGCCAGTAGTGCGTCCTTTGTTGCCACGGTCCGTAGGGGGAGGAGCAGCTCTCTTGTTCGCGACCGAATGACTGGTGACGGGATCTAGGGAGTGTGTACGGCCGAAAATGTCCTGGTTGGGTTGTTCCTAGGCCATCCGCCAGTCACGGCACCAGGCGGAAGAGAGCTTTCCCAGAGCCATATGCTTGTCCCTTTACCTGGATTACGCCCGCGCCCGGGTGGTGTTCAAGAGGGGCATAGTTGTATAGTGGTTACTTAGCATATTTGTAATATAGTTGTTAGGAAATTTAGTGTCTGGATAATTTGGTGATTTTGTAATATGGTGGTGGGTATGTCACCGCGGTTTTGATTTTGTTTCGTGATACTAATTAAATAACTTATGTTTGATACAAAAAAAGAGCTGGATACCAAGCTCACAGAACTGGATCTCTGCGCATCTATTCGCAACTGGATCCGCGACTTCCTCACTAACAGACTACAATCTGTTCGATTTGGGAAAACACTTCTTCATCAATAATAATCAGTACGTAAGCACCTCAACGCTGTGTGATGATCCCCTGCTTAAAGGGCCTGTCCCACGATCATGCGACTGCATGCGGCAAGCGCGACCAAACCAGAAGCGGGGGCCGCGCGGAGGTCGAGTGAGTGACATGAAGTTCGAGCGAAGTCCGCGGGAAGTTCGCGCGTGACGTACGGCGTCGAGGCGTTGTGTACGGCGTCGAGGCGGCTGCGGGCCGGCAGGCCGATGCCGCGCCGAATTTTTGAACACGGTCAGTTTTTCGTAGCCTCGCGCGATGTCGGGACCAACTCCGCACAACTCCATACGGATCCCGCGATCGATGTGGGACCGGCCCCGCGAGCCGCACGGCTCAAGCGACCACGTTAGGTCGCACTTGCCGCATGGAGTCGCATGCTCGTGGGACAGGCCCTTTACTCATTCTATGCTCAAGACTGAGTAGCTGAACACAATGCGAACCCCATTCTCAAGTTAGCCTACCAAACTACCGTTGTTGGACGAATTACAGATGGCGATGAATCAGATTATCGAACTGAGATCGATAGACTGATTAAATGTTATCAGCCACAACCTAGCTCTGAATGGCAGTAAGTTTAAAGAACTGGTTGCGGACATTTGAAGAGGAAGGATGAGGACCCATTATAATTGTTCAAAGCAGACCAAACTACACAAAGATTCATATGATCTATTACACAATGAAGAGAAAATGGTTTAAAAAAATGGTGTATGAATCTTTGTTCGAACAAGAGTCTGGTGTGCCTGTTCTCAGCGCTTGTTTTATGAAGCGCTCTTTAATAAAGTATAGTCTTAGTTGCGTTGTCCGATTCTTGTGGCGTGTTTAAAGTTGTTTTTAACAGAAAAAAAACATGACAGATGGAGTAACACTTTCAAACTTACGATTAGAACATAGCGCAGGAATGCTGCGCTGGTAAACGGTATGCGCATTTCGATGTGACAGTTCGAGTGTATGAAGACAGGTCTCGACCCGAAACGTCACCCATTCCTTCTCTGCAGAGATACAGCTGATCCGCTGAGTTATTCCATCATTTAGTGTCCACCTGCGAATAAATATATATGTTTGCAAATGTAATGGAGTCTTGATGAGAGCAACTCAGGGGTATTGGGTAAATTTGTAGTCCTGTCCTAAATAAGGATGCAGATTGGTGGAGGGTTCATCAGACGGACGTTTCGGGACTTATACCTTTGGGGAGTCAGCTCCACAATCGTTCGGATAATCCCTTTAACATTGTGGCATCTTGTATTTGATCCAACTCTTAGGGAAAAACAACTTTACAGTTTCGTCTTTAAGAAACCTCTGCAGATGCTGGAAAAATCGAAGGCAGACAAAAATGCTGGAGAAACTCACCGGGTGAGGCATCATCTCTGGAGCGAAGGAATAGCTGACGTTTCGGGTCGAGACCCTTCTTCAGACTGATGTGTATGTGGGTGTGGGGAGGGGGGGGGAGAAGAAAAGAAGAGGCGGAGACAGTGGGCTGTGGGAGAGCTGGGAAGGGGAGGGGAAGTAGGGAGAAAGCAAGGCCTACCTGAAATTGGAGAAGTCAATGTTCATTCCGCTGGTTTGTAAAACGCCCAAGCGAAATATGAGCTGCTGCTCCTACAATTTGCGGTGAGACTCACTCTGGCCATGGAGGCGGCCCAGCACAGAAATTACGGATTCGGAATTGGAGGGGGAGTTGAAGTGCTGGGCCACCGGGAGATCAGGTTGGTTAGTGCGCACCGAGCGGAGGTGTTGGGCGAAGCGATCGCCAAGCCTACTTTTGGTGTCACCGATGTGGAGCAGATGACACCGAGGGCAGCGGATGCAATAGATGAGGTTGGAGGGGGTGGAGGTGAACCTCTGCCTCACCTGGAAAGACTGCTTGGGTAATCGTCCGACATTATCGCCACCTCCAACGGGATCCCACAACTGGCCACATCTTCCCATCACCCACCTCAATTTCTGCTTTGCGCTGACCGGCACCTCATATTTCGCTTGGGCAGTTTACGCCCCAGCGGTATGAATATTTACTTCCACAATTTCAGGTAGTCCTTGCTATCTCCCTCCTCCTCCCCCTCCCAGCTCTCCTACAGCCCACTGCCTCCGCCTCTCCCTTTCCTCTTCCCGCGCCCCCACCTCCACATCAATCTGAAGAAGGGTCTCGACCCGAAACGTCAGCTATTAATTCGCTCAATGGATGCTGCCTCACCCGCTGATTTCCTCCAGCATTTTTGTCTACGTTCCAGTTTCGTGTATTATCTCATCGCTCAATGGAGTCTCTCCTCAAACCAGGGCCACCTAATCGTTCATGAAACGTACAAATTCTATCCTTATATACTATGTGGCAGCTTATGAATTGGACTTTCTTATTTTGAGTTGTGTGTATCGTTGACAACAGTATTAATCGTCCTTGAGCAGACGTTGGAAACTCTAATCACGCCACCATCCGATTTTGGTTCCATTTCAGGAGGGTAGTTTACGATAATTGATCTCAATGACATAGACGGAACCACGATATGTTTTAAAGTTGAGATAGTACAAGGAATAATTATTTGGGCTCACGGGTACGTTCCCACCCCCTTGATTCTGCTTCCCTCTTCAGTTACGTCCTGGACAATTTAATCGTGGCCTGAGCATCAATTGCCTATTCTCTCCATTGATTCCATTGCAGTTTCAATGTCTCGTAATCGCTACATTGAATGTACTGTTTGTTCCACCTCCACAGTTCTTATAGTAGAGACAATCTGGAAGAATAATTTATCTCTTAAACAAGGCACCACTTTGTTGAAATTATGTCGCAAGTTTTATAGTTCTGGGACCACAGCTATTTACAATATACATTAATGATTTAGTTGAAGGGATTAAAAGTAACGTTAGCAAATTTGCAGATGAGAAAAAGCTGGGTGGAAGTGTGATCTGTGAGGATGCGATGAAGACGCAGGGTGACTTGGACAGGTGGGGTGAGTTGCAAGATGCAATGCAGATGCAGTTTAATGAGTGTGATAACTGTGAGACTATCAACTTTGATGGCAAGAACAGGAAGACAGATTATTATCAGAATGGTGTCAAGTTAGGAAAAGGAGAAGTACAACGAAATCTGGGTGTCCTAGTACATCAGTCACTAAAAGTAAGCAGGTACACAAAAATGCTGGAGAAACTCAGCGGGTGCAGCAGCATCTATGGAGCGAAGGAAATAGGCGACGTTTCGGGCCGAAACCCTTCTTCAGACTGATGGGGGGGGGGGGGGGGGGGGGGGGGGGAGAAAGAAGGAAAAAGGGAGGAGGAGGAGCCCGAGGGCGGGGGGATGGGAGGAGACAGCTCGAGGGTTAAGGGAGGGGAGGAAACAGCAAGGGCTAGCAAAACTGGGAGAATTCAACGTTCATGCCATTCGGACGCAAGCAACCCAGGCGGAATATGAGGTGCTGTTCCTCCAATTTCCGGTGTTGCTCACTCTGGCAATGGATGAGACCCAGGACAGAGAGGTCGGATTGGGAATGGGAGGGGGAGTTGAAGTGCTGTGCCACCGGGAGTTCAGGTAGATTATTGCGGACTGAGCGGAGGTATTCGGCGAAACGATCGCCCAACCTGCGCTTAGTCTCCCCGATGTAAATCAGCTGGGATGGGGAGAGAGCATCTTCTTTCCTCATCCCCGCACTCGCAACAAGGGCAGATACCCCCTAGTCCTCACCTTTCTCCCCACCAGCCGGCAAATACAACAAATAATCCTCCGCGATTTCTGCCACCTCCAACGTGACCCCACCACTCGCCACATCTTCCCATCTCCCCCTATGTCTGCCTTCCGCAAAGACCGCTCCCTCCGCAACTCCCTTGTTAATTCTTCCCTTCCCTCCCGTACCACCCCCTCCACGGGCACTTTCCGTTGCAACCGCAAGAAATGCAACACCTGTCCCTTCACCTCCCCCCTCGACTCCATTCAAGGACCCAAGCAGTCGTTCCAGGTGCGACAAAGGTTCACCTGTATCTCCTCCAACCTCATCTACTGCATCCGCTGCTCTAGATGTCAGCTAATTTACATCGGGGAGACTAATCGGAGGTTGGGCGATCGTTTCGCCGAACACCTCCGCTCAGTCCGCAATAACCTAGCTGAACTCCCGGTGGCTCAGCACTTCAACTCCCCCTCCCATTCCCAATCCGGCCTCTCTGTCCTGGGTCTCCTCCATTGCCAGAGTGAGCAACACCGGAAATTGGAGGAACAGCACCTCACATTCCGCCTGGATTGCTTGCGTCCGGATGGCATGAACGTTGAATTCTCACAGTTTTGCTAGCCCTTGCTGTCTCCTCCCCTTCCTTAACCCTCGAGCTGTCTACCCCCATCCCCCCACCCTCGGGCTCCTCCTCCTCCCTTTTTCCTTCTTTCTCCCCCCCACCCCCCATAAGTCTGAAGAAGGGTTTCGGCCCGAAGCGTCGCCTATTTCCTTCGCTCCATAGATGCTGCTGCACCCGCTGAGTTTCTCCAGCATTTTTGTGTACCTTCGATCTTCCAGCATCTGCAGTTCCTTCTTGAACACTAAAAGTAAGCATACAGGTACAGCAGGTAGTGAAGGAAGCAAATGGCACGTTGAAATTCATAACAAGAGGAGTTAAGTATAGGAGCAAAGAGGTCCTTCAGCAGTTGTAGAGGGCCCTGGTGAGACCTCACTTGGAGTATTGTGTGCAGCTTTGGTGTCCAACATTGAGAAAGGACATTCTTGCTAATGAGGGGATGCAGCGTAGGTTCGCGAGTTTAATTTCCGGGATGGTGGGACTGTCGTATGTTGAAAGAATGGATCGACTGGGCCTGTATATTTTGGAATTTAGAAAGATGAGAGGGGATCTTATGGAAACATATAAGATTATCAAGGGATTGGTCACGATAGCGGCAGGAAACATGTTCCCAATGTTGGGTGAGTCTATAACCTGGGGGCACAGTTTAAGAATAAGGGGTGGGCCATTTTGAACAGAGATGAGGAAAATAATTTCCACAAAGAGAGATGTGAATATGTGGAATTCTCTGCCTCAGAAGGCAGTGCTGGCAGATTCTGTGGAAGCTTTCAAGCGAGAGTTAGATAGAGCTCTTAAAGATAGCACAATCAAGGAATATGGGGAGAAGGCAGCTGATTGTGGATGATCGGCCATTATCACAGTGAATGGCAGTGCTGGCTCCGAGATCCGAATGGCCTACTCCTGCAACTATCGTCTATTGTCTATTGTCAATGGGAAAATTCGTTACAACATGAGAGCTTAATCGTCCTCAGAATGTTATTTCAATAAATCGGCTCTTTTCTTTCGAAACTTAACTAAGTGAGCATGGGGTCAACCTCTGCACACGCCAGCCACGTGGGGATGGTGGGAAGATCAGAGCCGATGATGGACTGGGCAGCGGTCACAACTTTCTGCAATCTTTTCCGCTCCTGGACGCTCAATTTGCCGAATGTAAGCCGCGATGCAACCAGTCAGCATGCTCCCTACTGTGCACCTGTCGAAGTTCGACATACCGACTCTCGGTAATCTGCTTAGGACATAGAGGCGCCGATGTGCTTTCTTTATAATTGCATCAGTGTTCTGGGACCAGGAAAGTTCTTCGGAATTATGCACGCCCAGGCATTTGAAGTACTTGACCCTTTCCACCATCGTCCCGTTGACATAAACCGGATTGTGGGTCCCTATCCTACCCCTTCCAAAGTCCACAGTCATGTATTTTCCATAGTACTGCACCAGGAAACGATGTCCCAAGTGCGTTCTTATGACACTTTTATACAGCTATAATATGACATTCATTTCTCGAATCTATGCAGGCAGGGATGGCACATTTTTGCCTTTGTGAACTTTCAAGGAACTATGTACAGATGCGCTTGTGTCTCTCTGTTATTCAACTCTCCCTTTCTATGTCATTGGATATTGAAGTAATGCCCTGAGTCAACTTGTTAATTGCACCATTCATTCGTGTCTGAATTAACCTAGCATTACCTCGGTCTTCTATGGCCAAGCCAAATTTGTATCCAAATTACAAACCATGCAAGTTAACAACCAACTATGAGGGACTACGCCATATGTTTTGTTACAGTCCATTTGAAAACCATCCACTGCTCTTCTCTCAACCGTGTGGCTGCTTCAAAAATACAATTAGACATAACTGCGGACTATACCAAATAAGTCAATCTTTTTCCAAATGAGAGTAAGGCCTATCATTAAGAAACTTCTAGAATAATTAATATTAGTTGACCATCTTAAATTAAGGAAAAACATACGCTATCCTCAGGATTCTTGGATTTCGCCTATGGCTAATTAGGATGCAAGGATCTTCGTCAAGGTCCGAGGAAAGTTTCCTCTCTGTCTTCCTTTATTCGATATACTGCCACAGTTTACAACAGGCACTGAATGCCTATCCTTGCTCACAGTTGTCAAGTTATGCAACGCTTCACCGTGTTAATAATGCGTTTCTTCTTACTATTGAGTGTCACAAGGAGAACGTGTTGTTTATCCTGGGAAATATGACTAGGGGCTGGGCTCTCTCACGACCTATGTTTATGTAAATACCATCAGAACTGTATCCGTGGCGATATTACCTCTGACAGGGAATTCAAACACAGTGAGTTTTATTTAAAAGAATAATCGCAGATACAAAAACAACAAGCTACTCAGCGAGGGTTGTTGTTCTGTCTTGTTTAAAGCGATGGAGGCAATTTTAAATTATCCCATAGTTGCAACGCCAGATTATTATCAAATAGATTACTTTTGATTTCAAAAGAATGGCTGTTCGATCTTGGCATTGTATGTTTTGTAATATATCATGTGGACAGGCAGTTCAATGCATAGAGATACTGAAATCCGAGATATAACTTATTCCAACTAACCACATTGAAAATAAATGGAAAGTAATGAACTAGGCTAACGGCAGTAATATTACCATGGCAATGATGGTTACGCTTAATAATACGCAATAATACTCAAGATATTTCGGACAGTATAGGGAGCATATTATTTTCCATTTCTGGGTTTTACTTTAAATCATCATTTATATTTGCTCTGTGGGGCACACGTCCCACGTCCCACAGAGAAGTGCTAGAGCTGCGGCTGTGTGGGTGTATACAATATAATGCAACCCATCTACTTTCAGTTTTCCTAGCAAGACGAAACCTTGACATTCACCAATCTTAACACAAATTCAGAGAAATAATTGGTGAAAACACTGCAAAATGGGTTTCAAGATCCTCTCATACTTTCAGTATTATCTTCAAGCAAACATAAATGGGACTAGGCTCATTCTGATGTTCTCTGTTTTAACAAATCGAATTCGTTTTTGTTTTTTATTGAATTGAATGAGATAGGTAATCCAAGAGGACTCCGACAGAAAATCGTATTGCAAAGCAGCTACGAGTGGACTCAATGACCAAGCACAAATATTCTCTTTGATCTGGAGTCCTAAACGTTTCAACAATGTTCCTTGTTTATGACGTATAAATAAATAGATTTTAAAGATAAATAAAATTACATTTGTATTTGGTGCGTTTATAAGTACACCTATACATATTTATGTGTCTCAGCCACTTGGCTATCACGTATATATGTAAACACGAATGCCGTGATTTCCTTATACATACAAACATCCTGCTGTACCAGCCTGAAAAAAACATTGTATGGGTGGGATGGTTACATCGCCTACGCTTCCGCGTGTTTCTTTAGTTTATGTCGATGTCTTGAGAAAGGAATGAATCAGTTTGCACCTATGGCCACACTGTCTATACAATCCACATGAACACAAAACAAAGAACACGTTGCAGGTGGAAATCACACAGCGTCTGTGGAGGGAATGGAAAGACGACGGTTCGGGTCATAGTCTTGTTCAGATGCCACGCATCTAGCGTCTAGCATCTGCAGTTCTTTGTATATTCTGGGCATTGGTGGCTAGCTTCTTAACATGCCAATACCCATGCCTTTCGCTCTGGAACTATGTGCTTAAGCAGCGAATCGCCTGGGTTGATTATTGTGTGTTAGACAACAGACAATGGACAATAAACAATAGTTGCAGGAGTAGGCCATTCGGCGCTTCGAGCCCGCACCGCCATTCAATTTGATCATGGCTGAACATCCCCAATTAGTACCCCGTTCCTGCCTTCTCCCCAGTTCCCCTGACTCTGCTATTTTAAGAGCCCTATCTAGCTCTCTCTTGAAAGCATCCAGAGAACTTGCCTCCACCGCACTCTGAGGCAGAGCATTCCACAGACGCACCACTCTCTGTGAGAAAAAGTGTTTCCTCGTCTCCGTTCTAAATGGCTTACTCCTTATTCTTAATATGTGGCCCCTGGTACTGGTTTCCCCCAACATTGGGAACATGTGTCCTGCCTCTAGCATGTCCAAGCCATTAACAATCGTATATGTTTCAATGAGATCTCCTCTCATCCTTCTAAACTCCAGAGTGTACAAGCCCAGCTGCTCCATTCTCACAGCATTTGACAGTCCCGCCATCCCGGGAATTAACCTTGTAAACCTACGCTGCACTGCCTCGATATGAAGAATGTCCTTCCTCAAATCAGGGGACCAAAACTGCACACAATATTCCAGGTGTGGCCTCACTAGGACTGTACAACAGTAGAAGGACCTCTTTGCACCTATTTTCGATTCTTCTTGTTATAAAGGCCACACTACCATTCGCTTTCTTCACTGCCTGATGCACCTTCATAGATTGATGTACAAGGACCCCCCAGATCCCGTTGTACTATCCTTTTTCCCCAACTTGACGCCATTTAGATAGTAATATGCCGTCCTAACCTCACATTTATCCGCATTAAATTTCATCTGCCACGCATCTGCCCACTTCCCCAACCTGTCCAAGTCACCCTGCATTCTCATAATATCCTCCTCGCAGTGCCACCCAGCTTTGTGTCATCTGCATATTTGCTAATGTTACTTTGAATCCCTTCATCCAAATCATTGATGTAAATTGTAAATAGCTGCGACCCCAGCACCGAGCCTTGCGGTACCCCACTAGTCACAGCCTGGCGTTCTGAAACGGACCCGTTAATCCCTAATTTTTGCTGCCTGTCTGCCAACCACTTCTCTATGCATCCCCAATACCACGTGCCCCAACAAATCTCCTATGTGGGACATTATGAATTGCTTTCTGCAAGTCCAGGTACACTACATCCACTGGCTCTCCATTGTCCATTTTCCTTGTTACATCTTCAAAATATTCCTGAAGATTAGTCAAACATGATTTCTTTTTCGTATATCCATGCTGACTCGGACCGATCCTGTTACTGCTATCCAAATGTTCGGCTATCTCATCTTTTATAATTGCCTCCAGCATCTTCCCCACCACCGACGTCAGGCTAACTAGTCTATAATTTCATGTTTTCTCTCTCCCGCCTTTCTTAAAAAGTGGGATAACATTAGCAACCCTCCAATCAACAAGAACTGATCCTGAATCTATAGAACATTGGAAAATTATCACCAATGCATCCACGATTTCTAGAGACATTTCCTTAAGTACCCTGGGATGCAGACCATCAGGCCCTGGGGATTTATCAGCCTTCAGTCCCATCAGTCTATCCAACACAATTTCCTGCCTAATGTGGGTTTCCTTCAGTTCCTCCGTCACCCCAGACCCTCTGGCTACTACTATATCAGGAACATTGTTTTGTCCTCCCCAGTGAAGTCAGATCCAAAGTATCTGTTCAACTCATCTGCAATGTCCTTGTTCTCTATAATAAATTCACCCTTTTCGGTCTTCAAGGGTCCAACTTTGGTCTTAACTAATGTGTTCCTCTTCACATACCTAAAGGAGCTCATACTATCCTGCTTTATATTATTGGCTAGCTTACCTTCGCACCTCATCTTTTCTCCCCGTATTGGCTTTTTAGTTATCTTCTGTTGTTCTTTAAACATTACCCAATCCTCTTCCTTCCCGTTCACCTTTGCTCCGTTGTATTTATTCGCTTTAATTTTTATACTGCCCCTGACGGCCCTTGGAAGTCATTGTCGTCCCTTTCTCCCCTTGGAATCTTTCTTCCTCTTAAGGATGAACTGTTCCTGCACCTTCTGTATTATTCCGAGAAATACCTGCCATTTTTGTTCCACTGTCATCCCTGCCAGTGTAGCTTTCCAGTCAACTTTGGTCAGCTCCTCCCTCATGCCCCATAGTCCCCTTTAATCAACTGCAACACTGACACCACCGATCTACTCTTCTCCCTCTCCAATTATAGAGTAAACGTGATCATGTTTTGGTCACTGCCTCCTAATGGCTCATTAACCTCGAGGTCCTTTATCAAATCGGGTTCATTAAATAACACTAAATCCAAAATTGCCTTCTCCCTGGTAGGCTACAATACAAGATGTTCTAAGAATTCATCACCAAGGCACTCTACAAAGTCCCTTGGTCCAATACCAACCTGATTTTCCCAGTCTACCTGCATGTTGAAATCCCCCATTACAACCACAGCATTCCATTTACGACATGCCAATTTTAACTCCTATTCAACTTGCACCATATGTCTATGCTACTGTTTGGGGGGCTGTAAATTAGTTCCATTAGGGTATTTTTACACTTACAATTCCTTAGTTCTATCCATACTGACTCCTGTTTCTATCCATACACATCTTCTGTTTCAATGTCACCCCTTGCAAGGGACTGAATTTAATTCCTCACCAACAGGGCAACCTCACCCCCTCTGCCCACCTGTCTGTATTTTTGATAGGAGGCACACCCTTGAATATTCAGTTACCAACCCTGGCCCTCTTGCAGCCATGTCTCAGTAATTTCCGCAACATCATACTTGCTAGTTTCTAATTGAGCCTCAAGCTCGTCCACTTTGTTCCTTATACTTCGTGCATTCATATACAGCACTTTGACCTCCGTATTCACTTCCCCCCTCGAACCGCTCGCAATTGGCCCTGACCTTACTCTATTGTCCGTTCTCGAGCTTTCCTTCCCATTAATTCGAAAATCTTTTCAAATTTGTTCAGCAGCCACTTTCCCTTCAACTCCATCTTTATACTCCCAATTAGTCAATCCCTCCCCCCCCCACTATTGAGTTGAGTAAAGAAGTCCCCCTCATGTTGCCCCTAAACCTTTTCCCCTTAAGTCTCAAATCGTGTCCTCTTGTTTGAATCTTCCCTACTCTCAATTGAAAACGCTTATCCACGTCAACTCTGTCTACCTCTCTCATAATTTTAAAGACGTCTATCAAGTCCCCCCTTAACATCCTGCGCTCCAAATAATAAAGACCTATCTTGTTCAACATTTCTCTGTAGCTTCGGTGCTGAAACCCAGGGAACATTCTAGTAAATATCCTCTATACTCTCTCTATTTTGTTGCCATCGTTCCTATAATGTGGCGACCAAAATTGTTCACCATACTCTGGAATTGGCCTCACCAATACCTTGTACAATTTCAACATTACATCCCAACTTCTATGCTAAATGCTCTGATTTATAAAGGCCAGCAAACCAAAAGCTTACTTTACCACCCTATCTACACGAGATTCCACCTTCAAGGAACTATGCACAGTTATTCCTAGAACCCTCCGTTCAACTGCATTCCTCAATTCGCCACCATTTACCATCTACGTCCTATTTTGAGTTGTCCTGCCAAGACGTAGCACCTCACACTTATCAGCATTAAACACCATCAGCCATCATTCAGCCCACTCTTCCCAATGGCCTAAATCTCTCTGTAGACTTTGAAACTCTACTTCATTATCCACAACACCACCTATCTTAGTATCATCTGCATACTTACTAATCCAATTTACCACACCATCATCCAGATCATTGATGTACATGACAAACAACAGTGGACCCAGCACAGATCCCTGTGGCACCCCACTAGTCACTGCCCTCCAACCTGACAAACAGCCATCCACCATTACTCTCTGGCATCTCCCATTCAGCCACTGTTGAATCCATCTTGCTACTCCACCATTAATACCCAACAATTAAACCTTCTTAACCAACCTCCCACGAGGAACCTTGTCAGAGGTCTTACTGAAGTCCATATATACAACATCCACTGCTTTACCCTCATCAATTTCCCTAGTAACCTCTTCAAAAAATTCAAGAAGATTAGTCAAACATGACCTTCCAGGCACAAGTTCATGTTGCCTGTTCATAATCAGTCCCTGTTTATCTAGATGCTTATATATATTATCTCTAAGTATCCTTTCCATTAATGTGCCCACCACTGACGTCAAACTAACTGGTCTATAATTGCTAGGTTTACTCTTAGAACCCTTTTGAAACAATGGAACAACATGCGCAGTACGCCAATCCGCCGGCACCATTCCCGTTTCTAATGACATTTGAATTTTTTTTGTCATAGCCCAAGCTATTCTACACTAACGTCCCCCAATGTCTTAGGGATTATCCTGTCAGGACCTGGAGACTTATCCATTTTTATATTTTTCAAAAGTGTCAGTACTTCCACTACTTTGATCCCCATAGTTTCCATAGCACCCTACTTGTTTCCCTTACCTCACATAATTCAATATCATTCTCCTTGGTGAATACCGAAGAAAATACATTGTTCAATATTTCCCCATCTCTTTGGCTCTGCAGATAGCTGTCCACTCTGACTCTCTAATGGACCAATTTAATCCCTCATTATCCTATTGCTATTAATATAGCTCTAGAAACCCTTTGGACTTCCCCCTCCTCTTCCTCCCCCTCCATTCCACATCCAGGAGGCCGAGGTGAGGACTACGTTCAGGAGACAGAAGAAAAATAAACCAGCAGGCCCAGACAACATCAGCCCAGCAGTGCTCCATCATTGTGCTGCAGAACTGGCCCCTGTCTTCACCTACATCTTCAACACCTCCCTCTGCCAATGTTCAGTGCCCCAGTGCTTCAAACAATCCACCATCATTCCTGTGCCCAAGTCTAACACAACATTCTGCCTCAATGACTACAGACCGATTGCCCTCACATCCGTGGCCATGAAGTCATTTGAGCGCATCATTCTCACTCACCTCAAAACCAGCACTTCCTCCATCACGGACCCATATCAATTCGCATATAGAGGCAACAGGTCAGTAGAAGACACAGTCAAATTGGCCATCCATCACACTCTGCAACACCTGGAAACCGCCAACTCTTACGCCCGCATCCTGTTCATGGACTTCAGTTCTGCATTCAACTCCATCAACCCGGTCAAAGTCTTCCATAAATTAACGGACATGAACATTGACCCCTGCATCTGTCACTGGATCCATTGCTTCCTTTGGAACAGACAACAAAGGGTGAAGATACACAACACCACATCTCACCCTCTGCACCTCAGTACAGGAGCCCCTCAGGGCTGCGTCTTGTCACCCTGGTTATTCTCATCTATACACATCAACTCACATCCTAGTATAGTCCAGTCAAAATATACAAATACGCAGACGACACAACCATCATAGGTCTCATCTCTAACAACAACGAAACAGAATACCGCACTCAAACACACAAAGCAGTAACTTGGTGCTCAGACAATAACCTCCTACTCAACACATCAAAAACCCCATGAACTTATCATCGACCTCAGATGATAGGCACAACACAAGACCCCCCTACTCATCTCCGGCGAACCCATATCCACCACTGACTCATTCAAATGTACTGGCACTCACATAAGCAATAACCTCAAATGGAAAACCAACTCAGACCATATTTATAAAAAAGCCAACCAAAGACTCTTCTTTCTCCGTCAGCTCAAGAAGTTCAGAGTGTGGAAACATCTCCTATTCCGATTTCACACAGCTATCGTCCAAAGCATGCTCACTTCATCAATAACAGTTTGGTACAGCAGTTTGGACACTCACTCCCGTAATAAACTACAACGCATTGTCAACAAAGCATCCAAAATCATCAGCACCCCCCTCCCATCAATATATTCACTCAATCTCAAACGGTCCGTGTCAAGGGTGAAGACAACAATTTCTGATCCCTCCCACCCAGCTCTCCACATCTTCCACCTGCTGCCCTCAGGGAGGCGCTACAGCTCACTGCCTGCCAAAACATCACGATTCAAAAACAGTTTCTACCCATATGCAATTCGAACTCTGAACACTCTATGATAATATCACAAAGCCACCCCGTGCATGTACTGTATACTGTATGTTGTCTGTGTTTTATGCTATGTTATATTCTGCTTACTGTGTTCTTCTGTACCACAAACTGAATGCCTGCATGACTGGAATCAGCTTATTGTGTAAAATCCTGTACTGAACATGAATTCCACCAGCTTGACTGTGTGGTCATTAAATAATTTTGAATCTTGAATCTTTCAACTTACTTGCCAAAGCAACCTCATATCTTCTTTTAGCTTTTATAATATATTTCTTAAGACTATTTTTACATTCTTTGTACGCCTCAAGCACCTCATTTATTCCATGCTGGCTATAATTATCTATCTCTTTTTCCGAACCAAGTGTCCAATTTCCCTTAAAAACCATGGCTCTTTCCAATTATTACTCTTTCCTTTCAACCGAACAGGGACATAAAGATTAAGTCCTCTTAAAAGTTCACCTTTAAATGTTCTCCATTTATCTACTACATTCTTCCCATAAAACAAAATGTTCCAATTCACTCATTTGAAATCCTTTCGCATCTCCTCGTTTTCCGGACAGTTCCCAAGAGGAAATCCCGTTTTCTGGACAGTTCCCAAAAGGGCGTACCTGTTTTAATTAGGCACAGCCACCTGAGTCTTCTTCACTCCACGATTTCCACCCTTTCCCTCCGTCAAACCTTGGTTTTTCCCGAATCCTCGGCGTGACTGCCTCATTGTAGGCCCTGTCCAGGAAAATCTCGTTTTCCGCGATGTCGCCTGAGGTCATCCAGCTGCTTCTCCAGTGCCCCAACACGGTCGTTTAGGAGCTGAATCTGGACGCACTTGCCACAGTTGTAGCAGCCAGAGGCTCCATCCGTGTCCCTGGGCTCACACATTCTGCAGGTTTCACACTGTCTCATCTGCCCCGACTTGTGTTCACCACTCTCCGTCCTCTCGAGCTTTATGCGTAGCCTTCTCCCCGCAGCCTCCTCGCCGACGAATCTCGATCCAAAGTCTCACACTTTTCCCACAAGGCACTTCCCTCACAAGGCCGCTCCGTCACTGCCGCTTCCTAGGAGCCGTCCTGCTTATATTGACTGATAAATTGCCTAATTTACCAATTTATAAATCAAATTCCTCAGTTTTAAACTGTTTACCCCCTCTGACTCACTTCTAACTCTCCCCCACTCCGGCTATAGCCAATCAGTGCCTGCTTCTCTTTGCTGCTGTTTCTTCAGAATCCACGGAACTGTGTTTCTTTGGCAAGTTCTAAATGTTGGGTGTCTCTCATTTTGCATTTTAGCATTTTCCTCAAACAATGCCTTCTTTGTCCTGCCTCGGTCTCCTCGAGCCCGTGAAATCTACGACAGCTGGCCAGATTAAAACCAGTCGGTGCCTTTGCTGAAAGTAAGGGCAGTGAATGTTCTCTGGGGTCAGCTGCTTCTCCTCAAGATGCCCCGTGGGATTGAGTACTTTCTTCCACTGCAGTACACTGTGGTTCGAGCTTGTTGGTGGGTCCAGTGACTGCCTGGAAAGTGGTGTGGGTGGGCCATTTTATCGTCATTACTTTACCTTCTTAACGTCAGGTCTGCACCTGCTGCTATGTGCGGCTGACGGGGACATCGTAAGTTTCCCGGCAATAAAAACACTATATTGCCAGTGATAGTGTAGGATCTACTGAATCCCAGGGCAGAAAGCAAAGAACTAACGACACTTATTTGAGCCAGATACCTTGTGCCACGCTTATTATAAAAGCCCATTTTACCTACATTCGCACCCATCATAACCCATGTACAGATGAGGCCAGTTAGTGCGTCTGACTTTGGAGTTGATATTGAGCTCTTGTGGCTGGATATTCTCGTGCTGTTGCTGCCGAGTCGCAAACGGTGACAGGCTGTATGCAAAACAAACGGGGGCGTGAAGGCGCCACAATTCCCCCTCAGCCACCGAGTCACACAAGGTGGCGATTACCTGGCTTTGTCTTGCACCGTATCGGGTTGGCGGGTTGATTTTGCTGCCTGATCTTGTTTGGCACTGCAATGTTGGAGGTCTTTGACAGGAAGTTTTGGGGTCTTGTAACTTCGCCG
The DNA here is from genome assembly GCF_010909765.2 of Amblyraja radiata. Taxonomy (NCBI): domain Eukaryota; kingdom Metazoa; phylum Chordata; class Chondrichthyes; order Rajiformes; family Rajidae; genus Amblyraja; species Amblyraja radiata. Next base: position 5,571,860 of record NC_045998.1, on the reverse strand, counting down.
GTTGTGTGGGTGAGGCAGTCAGTTATTTATCGACATATGCCGGATTGACTCGTCGACGGATACCGTCTCCGTTTTCCGATCCGTTAGATCACAACACTTTTGGGTAGGCGTTGGATGACTTGGTGACGGCCATCGTATACTTGCTGAAGAGGTCGGCGGACGGTGCCGTGTCGGACCAAAACACGTGTGCAGCGTTGGGGGTCAGCAGGCAAGGAGATCATTGCAGGTGTTCACCGTGTCTGTGTTTGCCTGAGGAGCTGCATAGTTCGCCGCAATCGATCGACATACCTTCTTATATCATGGGATCTGTCTGTGGGGATTGGTTCGACTAATTCACCGGGCAACTTCAGAGTTGTGCCGTAAACCAATTCCGCCGACGAACATTAATGTCTACCCTCACCGCCGCACGAATGCCAATCAGAACCAAATGCAACCGTTCACCCCAGTTCGATTCGTCTCCTCCGGCTGCCAGAGCGGACTTGAACTGGCGATGGAACCGTTCAATCAGGCCGTTCGCTTGTGGATGTTACGCAGTCGTTAGAATTCGGTTCGTACGCAAGAGGTCGGCTAGTGTTTGAAATAGCGCAGACGCGAATTGCTGTCCTCGTTCTGGTGTGATCGTCTTTGGGACCCCAAAGACCCAAATCCATCGGTCAATAAAAACGCGGGATATTGATTCCGTTGAAATGTTGATGACTGGGATTGCATGGTCTTGTCAACGGGTATTCACAAGTGAGCAGATGTGTGTATATTCTTGACAGTGGGATTTGGGCCGACCAAGTCTAGGTGCACATGCTCGAAACGTGTGTTCGGTAGAAGAAACTCACCGAAACGGGTCCGCGAATGCCTGGAGATCTTGGCTTGTTAACACGGAAGATGGCTTCGTCCATAGTCCAACGTCACGCTTGATGCAAGGCCAGATGAAACGTTCGGAGATTAGGATGATCGTAGCCTCCTTGCCCGCATGTGATAAATTGTGCAGCGCGCCGAAAACTTCTCGACGCATCGTCCAAGGCACAAACGGCCTTGGTTTCTCAGTGGAAGTGTTCCATATGATGGTTTCTCTCGTGCCACATCGTACGTCATCTGTATGGGTGATTATTTTGCCGAAAGGATTGCCAGAGGCTCACACCAATCATTGACTCGCTGCCCATTCGACGGCTCCCATGGCGTTGAGGGAAGCATCAATGATGAGTGAAAATAAGGCTTATGATGGACCCGCATATTTGCGTCGGTGAGATTCTTCTTGCTGGCGTTGAGGCTTGCACTGCATCCTGTCTTTGTGTCGTCCGTGAAACACTGCAATTTTTACTTTTACGGGAGAGGTACTCATAAACATCGGACATACAGTAGCTCCAAATATCGTTCCAAATTTCTCTCACTCACTGGATTATTTGGGCTTCATCGTCGGTGGGGCTGTGGCTGTGTTCAAGGTCTTGAAACAGAGGAGGGCCCGTGGGAATCGCTCTGGAGCACTCATCCGGCTCTGGCGACGAGGATCACGCATACCACGCCCGAGCATATTCCTGGCAAACGTACGTTCTCTCAATAACAAAGTGGACGTACTACAACTCCTGCGCCGGACAAACAAGGACGTCTTTCGATACGCTGCCATGTGCTTCACCGAAACCTGGCTATGTGAGTCGACCCTGGACAGCGCACTGCAACTGGCTGGCTTCCAACTTCACAGAGCGGAACGCGAAGTGGAGTCCGCGGGGAAATCACGAGGCGGTGGAATATGTTTGTATACCAACCACGACTGGTGAAGATACATGACGATACTGTCAAACTTCTGATGTCCCAACATATAATCCTTCTTTATGAACGGCAAACCCTTTTACACTCCGAGGGAATTTAACTACTTTATTCACGCTGGAATTTACACCCCCCCCCCGAAGCCTGCGGACGCGAGGCGCAAACGCCACTCGCTAATCGGCTAATGATGGTAGAGAGTGACTTCCCGGACTCCATGGTCAATGTTTGACGGACTTCAACAAAGCTAACCTCAGCCTTGACCTTCCTAAGTACACACGTCTGGTTACATGCCCCACTAGAGGGGAGATAACACTTGGCCACTGTTACACCTCAATAAAGAACGAACATCGCTCTGTTCCCCGGCTGGCCTGGGTCTCTCTGATCATTGTATAGTTCACCTTATGCCCACCTACAGGCAGAAACACAAATCTGGTAAACCTGTGAGCAGAACAACCAAAAGGTGGACAAGCGAGGGCATTGAGATCCTACAACCCTGCTTTGACTGCACGGATTGGAATGTGTTCAGGGAAGCAACCACAAGTCTCGATGAGTATACGGACACTGTATCATCATCTGTCAGCTTTTGCGAGGAGAGTTGTATTCCAACTAGGACCCGGATCTGGTTCAACAACGACAAGCCCTGTTTCACTGCAGAACTCACACAGCTCCGACAGTCTAAAGAGGAGGCCTACAGGAGCGGGGATGCAGACCTCTATAGGGAGGCAAAGTACAAGCTGTGAAGATGAATCAGACCTGCCAAGGAAAGGTACTCTGAGAAGTTGAGGAGCAAGTTCGCAGCTCGTGACTCTACAGTTTGGAAGGGCTTTCAAGAAATTAAGAGCAACGAGGAAAGTGTCAGCTGACCAATGATCTGAATGAGTTCTACTGCAGGTTTGGCAAGCAGAAACGTAACCCTGGTACCTCCTACTACACTCCCCAACCAATACAGCCAGACCCAAGTCTGCAAAGACTGGACCCTTCTCCACCGACTCCTCCCCAATCAGAACATCACACCTACTTAAGGCAAGACTCCAGTCTGAAAAGACTGGACACTTTCCCACCCCAGCCAACACTTCACATTGAAAAGACTGGTCCCTTTCCGACCCACCCCTCTCCAATCACACTTAAATCAAATTTGCAGCCGGACCGCAAATGATTGCGGCCACGTCCACTACCCACCCCTCCGTCCTGCACAACATCACTTCTACTTGATCAACAATGAAAATGAGGCGGAGAGGCTGTTCAGAAGACAGAAAAGACGGATATCTCCAGGACCGGACAATGGTTCCCCCTCTTTCCCAAAATCTGTGCTGAACAACTAGCACCCGTCTACACAGATATTTTCAACCAGTGCCTGCAATCCTGTACTGTCCCTGCCTGTTTCATAGTCCATGTACCCAAAAAGGCAAGGATTACCGGTCTTAATGTCTACACACCTGCCGCCTTGACCTTTGTAGTCATGAAGACCCTTTTGAAAGGGTTGTGCTGGCCAAGCTGAAAAATATCACGAAACCCCTGCAGGAGCATATCTGTTTGCATATCGGGCCAATAGATATGTGGATGACGCAGTCAACCTGTGCCTGCACTTCATCCTCCATCATCTAGACCGCCAGGGGACCTATACGTGGATTTTGTTTTTAGCTCTGCATTCAATACCATTATGCCAGAGCTGCTATACTACAAATTTACAGAGTTGACTGTGCCTAAACCCCACTGTCGGTGGATCACCCGTGTCCTGACAGGCAGGAAGTAGCATGTGAGGCTGGGAAAGCACATCTCGGACCCGCAAACCCTCAGCAGAGGAGTACGGCAAGGCTGCGTACTCTCTACTCTCCTCTACTCTCTCTACACAAATGACTGCACATCCACTGACTCCACTGTCAAGCTTCTCAAGTTTGCGGAGGACACAACACAGAATGGATTGATCCAGGATGGGGAGGAATCTGCCTACAGACAGGAAATTTCACAGCTGTCGTCCTGGTACCATCGCAACTATCTGAAACGCAATGCTCTTAAGAGGGTGACAATGATTGCAGACTTTAGGAGAGCTCCCCCTCCCCTCACACCACTCACCATCAACAGGACAATCATATCTGTGGAGTATTTTAAGTTCCTGGGAACCATCATCTCCAAGGACCTTTAATGGGGGGTTACCATCGACTCCACAGTCAAAAAGGCACAACAGAGGATGTATTACCTGCGTCAACCGAAGAAGTACAATCCGCCACAACCAATGATGGCCCAATTATATAGGGCCCTCGTAGAGTCTGATCTCACCTTGTCCATCATGGTCTGGTTTGGCTCAGCCACCCAGCAGGACATTCGGGGGCAGCAGCGAATCGTCCGATCATCTGAGAAGGTTATTGGCTGCAAGTACAGGCAGACTTTACTCAGAACTGCTGTAGATTTGGGAGCAACAGCAGCAGGAGGTAAGCAAGAGTTCCGACTGATTGGCTCTAGCCCAAGTGGGAGGAGAGAAGTGAGTCAGAGGGGGTGAACACAGTTAAAGTAGAGGCCAAGGACAGGCAGAGTTTACTCAGAACTGCTGTAGTTTTGGGAGCAACAGCAGCAGGAGGTTAGCAAAATATACGACTGATTGGCTCTAGCCCAAGTGGGAGGAGAGAAGTGAGTCAGAGGAGGTGAAAATAGTTAAAGTAGAGGCCAAGGACAGGCAGGCTTTACTCAGAACTGCTGTAGGTTTGGGAGCAACAGCAGCAGGAGTTAGCAAGAGACACGGCTGATTGGCTCTAGCCCAAGTGGGAGGAGAGAAGTGAGTCAGTGCCGGGAAAACAGTTGAAAACTGAGGAATTTGGTTTGTAAATTGGTAAATCAGGCAATTTATCAGTCAATTTAAGCAAGACGGCTCTTAGCGAGCGGCAGCGAGTGAGCGGCCTTGTGAGGGAAGTGCCCTGTGAGTAAAGTGAGTCTTTGGCTCAAGAGTCTTAGGAGAGGATACCACGCAATACGCTTGAGAGGTAGAGACGAAAGAAGGAGATGTCAGGCAAGCTGATTCAGTGCGATGCTTGCAGTATGTAGGAGGTCAAGGACACCGCTGGTGCCTCTGGCTGCTACAAATGCGAGAAATGTATCCAGGTAGAGCTCCTGAAGGGCCGTGTTGGGGAACTGGAGAAGCAAGTGGATGACCTCCGGTTCGTCCGAGAAACGGAGTCGTTCCTCGACAAGTCCTACAGTACGATTGTTACACCTAAGGTACTGGAAGAGAGAAGGTGGGAGACAGTGAGAACGGGAGGGAAGCATGGAACGCCAACTTCCCCGGGTGTTGTACCTCTTGTGAACAGGTTCGCCCACTTAGAAGCTGTCGGGACAGAAGACGTGTTTACACTGAGCGGCGGACTGGCTTGCGTTGCGAATAGGGCTGTTGAGCCAGAACCAAAAAGGCCTAAGGCAGGCAACACCATTGTAGTGGGAGACTCCATTGTGAGAGGTACGGACAGGGGTTTCTGCGGCAACAGACGGGATGCGAGGATGGTGTGCTGCCTTCCTGGTGCCAGGATCCAGGATGTCACGGACAGAGTGCAGAAAATCCTCAAGGGCGAAGGTGAACATCCGGAAGTGGTAGTGCATGTCGGCACAAACGATGTCGGAAAGAAGGGGATGAATATTCTGCAGCGTGACTTTAGATAGGTCGGAAAAATGCTGAAAAACAGGACCTCCAGGTTTGTTATCTCCGGTTTGCTTCCAGTTCCTCGTGCTGGCGAGAGCAAGAACAGGGAGATACGGGTCCTGAACCTGTGGCCGAGGACCTGGTGCACGGGGCAGGGATTTAGATCACTGGGACCTGTTTTGGGGTAAGGGGGAATTGTACAAAAGGGACGGATTGCATCTTAACAGGTGTGGGACCAGCATTCTGGCAGGCAGCTTTGCCACTGCTACACGGGTGGTTTTAAACTGAATAAGGGGGGTGGGGTGTCTAATGGGATAGTGGAGGATGGAGTTAAAGGGAAAGGGTTTCTTAAATGTATGAGCGTAGAGACAGAGGGGTGTAAAATGAAGGTAGAAGCAATAGGTAGCAAGGTTAAAAGTAAAAGTGGCAGGCAGACAAAACCAGGGCAAAAACCAAAAAGGGCCACTTTTCAACATAATTGTATAAGGGGTAAGAGTGTTGTAAAAACAAGCCTGAAGGCTTTGTGTCTCAATGCAAGGAGCATTCGTAATACGGTGGATGAGTTGAATGTGCAGATAGCTATTAATGACTATGATATAGTTGGGATCACGGAGACATGGCTCCAGGGTGACCAAAGCTGGGAGCTGAACATCCAGGGATATTCAATATTCAGGAGGGATAGAGAGAAAGGAAAAGGAGGTGGGGTAGCGTTGCTGATTAGAGAGGAGATTAACGCAATGGAAAGGAAGGACATTAGTTTGGAGGATGTGGAATCGGTATGGGTAGAGCTGCGAAACACTAAGGGGCAGAAACCGCTGGTGGGTGTTGTGTACAGGCCACCTAACAGTAGTAGTGAAGTTGGAGATGGTATCAAACAGGAAATTAGAAATGCGTGCGACAAAGGCAAAACCGTTATAATGGGTGACTTCAATCTACATATAGATTGGGTGAATCAAATTGTCAGGGGTGCTGAGGAATAGGATTTCTTGGAATGTATGCGGGATAGTTATCTAAATCAACATGTAGAGGAACCAACGAGAGAGCAGGCTATTTTAGACTGGGTATTGAGTAATGAGGAAGGGTTAGTTAGCAGTCTTGTTGTACGTGCCCCCTTGGGCAAGAGTGACCATAATATGGTTGAGTTCTTCATTAGGATGGAGAGTGACATTGTTAATTCAGAAACAATGGTTCTGAACTTAAAGGAAGGTAACTTTGAGGGTATGAGACGTGAATTGGCCAAGATTGACTGGCAATTAATTCTAAAGGGTTGACGGTGGATATGCAATGGAAGACATTTAAAGACTGCATGGATGAACTACAAACATTGGTCATCCCAGTTTGGCAAAAGAATAAATCAGGGAAGGTAGTGCATCCGTGGATAACAAGGGAAATCAGGGATAGTATCAAAGCGAAGGATGATGCGTACAAATTAGCCAGAAAAAGCAGCATACCGGAGGACTTGGAGAAATTCAGAGACCAGCAGAGGAGGACAAAGGGCTTAATTAGGAAAGGAAAAATATATTATGAAAGAAAACTGGCAGGGAACATAAAAACGGACTGCAAAAGTTTTTATAGATATGTGAAAAGAAAGAGATTAGTTAAAACAAATGTAGGTACCTTGCAGTCAGAAACAGGCGAGTTGATCATGGGGAACAAGGATATGGCGGACTAATTGAATAACTACTTTGGTTCCGTCTTCACTAAGGAAGACATAAATAATCTGCCGGAAATAGCAGGGGACCGCGGGTCAAAGGAGTTGGAGGAATTGAGTGAAATCCAGGTTAGCCGGGAAGTGGTGTTGGGTAAATTGAATGGATTAAAGGCCGATAAATCCCCAGGGCCAGATAGGCTGCATCCCAGAGTACTTAAGGAAGTAGCTCCAGAAATAGTGGATGCATTAGTAATAATCTTTCAAAACTCTTTAGATTCTGGAGTAGTTCCTGAGGATTGTCCGGGTAGCAAACGTAACTCCACTTTTTAAGAAGGGAGGGAGAGAGAAAACGGGGAATTACAGACCAGTTAGTCTAACATCGGTAGTGGGGAAACTGCTAGAGTCAGTTATTAAAGATGGGATAGCAGCACATTTGGAAAGTGGTGAAATCATTGGACAAAGTCAGCATGGATTTACAAAAGGTAAATCATGTCTGACGAATCTTATAGAATTTTTCGAGGATGTAACTAGTAGCGTGGGTAGGGGAGAACCAGTGGATGTGGTGTATCTGGACAGAAGGCTTTCGACAAGGTCCCACATAAGAGATTAGTATACAAACTTAAAGCACATGGCATTGGGGGTTCAGTATTGATGTGGATAGAGAACTGGCTGGCAAACAGGAAGCAAAGAGTAGAGTAAACGGGTCCTTTTCACAATGGCAGCGCAGTGACTAGTGGGGTACCGCAAGGCTCAGTGCTGGGACCCCAGCTATTTACAATATATATTAATGATCTGGATGAGGGAATTGAAGGCAATATCTCCAAGTTTGCGGATGACACTAAGCTGGGGGGCAGTGTTAGCTGTGAGGAGGATGCTAGGAGACTGCAAGGTGACTTGGATAGGCTGGGTGAGTGGGCAAATGTTTGGCAGATGCAGTATAATGTGGATAAATGTGAGGTTATCCATTTTGGTGGCAAAAACAGGAAAGCAGACTATTATCTAAATGGTGGCCGACTAGGAAAAGGGGAGATGCAGCGAGACCTGGGTGTCATGGTACACCAGTCATTGAAAGTAGGCATTCAGGTGCAGCAGGCAGTGAAGAAAGTGAATGGTATGTTAGCTTTCATAGCAAAAGGATTTGAGTATAGGAGCAGGGAGGTTCTACTGCAGTTGTACATGGTCTTGGTGAGACCACACCTGGAGTATTGCGTACAGTTTTGGTCTCCAAATCAGAGGAAGGACATTATTGCCATAGAGGGAGTGCAGAGAAGGTTCACCAGACTGATTCCTGGGATGTCAGGACTGTCTTATGAAGAAAGACTGGAAATACTTGGTTTATACTCTTTAGAAATTAGGAGATTGAGAGGGGATCTTATAGAAACTTACAAAATTCTTAAGGGGTTGGACAGGCTAGATGCAGGAAGATTGCTCCCGATGTTGGGGAAGTCCAGGAAAAGGGGTCACAGCTTAAGGATAAGGGGGAAATCCTTTAAAACCGAGATGAGAAGAACTTTTTTCACACAGAGAGTGGTGAATCTCTGGAACTCTCTGCCACAGAGGGTAGTCGAGGCCAGTTCATTGGCTATATTTAAGAGGGAGTTAGATGTGGCCCTTGTGGCTAAGGGGATCAGAGGGTATGGAGAGAAGGCAGGTACGGGATACTGAGTTGGATGATCAGCCATGATCATATTGAATGGCGGTGCAGGCTCGAAGGGCCGAATGGCCTACTCCTGCACCTAATTTCTATGTTTCTATGTTTCCCTCCACTGACGAACTGCACACTGCAAGGGCCTCGAAGCGAGCAGGTAAGATTAACTCTGATCCATCTCACCCAGGCCACACACTATTTGAATCATTTCCCCCTGGAAGGTGACTCCGGACTGTCAAAGCTGCCACAGCCAGACATAAAGTAGTAACGAGTCGAGTAGTACCTCGTAGCATCGATTTGCACTGGGATTTTATTTAAATCACATGCTTAATCAACATGTTTTTAACATTACTGCGCAATGTTTTATATGTCATTTGATAACGGTCACTGTATGTCATGTTGGTTATTTGTATAACGACATAAATACTAAGACCCGGACTGCCATCTTCTGAGAGGGCCACATTAGACACGTGCTTCTGGATGAGATGTTCAAGTTCAAGTTCAAGTGAGTTTATTGTCATGTGTCCCTGACAGGACAATGGAATTCTTGCTTTGCTTCAGCACACAGAACATAGTAGGCATTTACTACAAAACAGATTAGTGTGTCCATATACCATTGTATAAATATATGCACACGTGAATAAATAGACTGATGAAGTGCAAATAACAGATAATAGGTTATTAATGATCAGAATTTTGTCCACGCCAGGTTTAATAGCCTGATGGCTGTGGGGAAGCAGCTATTCCAGAACCTGGTCGTTGCAGTCTTCAGGCTCCTGTACCTTCTACCTGAAGGTAGCAGGGAGATGAGTGTGTGGGCAGTGTGGTGTGGGTCTTTGATGATGCTGACAGCCTTTTTTGAGGCAGCGACTGCGATGGATCCCCTCGATGGAAGGGAGGTCAGAGCCGGTGGTTGGGTGGGCAGTTTTTACTACTTGTTTCCTACTTGTTGTCGTCTTTTCCTCTCCAGGGCGCTCAAGTTGCCGAACCAAGCCACGATGCAACCGGTCAGCATGCTCTCTAATGTGCACCTGTAGAAGTTATAGAGAGAGTCCTCCTTGACAAACCGACTCTCCGTAATCTTCTCAGGAAGTAGAGGCGCTGATGTCCTTTCTTGATAATTGCATTAGTGTTCTCGGACCAGGAAATATCTTCAGAGATGTGCACGCCCAGGAATTTGAAGCGTTTGACCTTTTCAACCAATATAAACGGGGCTGTGGGTCTCCATCCTACTCCTTCCAAAGTCTACAATCAGTTCCTTGGTTTTGCTGGGGTTGAGGGCCAGGTTATTGTGCTGGCACCATATGGACAGTTGCTCGATATATCTTCTGTACTCTGACTCTTCCCCATCAGTGATACGTCCCACAACAGTGGTGCCGTCAGCGAATGTGACGATGGTGTTCGCACTGTGACCGGCTACGCAGTCATGAGTATAGGGTGAGTACAGCAGGGGGATGAGCACGCAGCCTTGAGGTGCTCCCGTGCTGATTGTTATCGAGGCTGACACATTTCCACCAATATGAACAGACTGTGGCCTGTGAATGAGGAAGTCGAGGATCCAATTGCAGAGAGATGCTCAGAGTCCCAGTTCTGTGAGTTTGGTAACCAGCTTGGAGGGAGTGATTGTGTTAAATGCCGAGCTGTAATCGATGAATAACAGCCTGACATATGAGTTTTTGTTGTCCAAGTGGTCCAGAGCGGAGTGGAGGGCCAGCGAGATCGCATCCACCGTTGATCTGTTGTGGCGGTAAGCGAACTTCAGTGGTTACAGGTTTTTGTCGAGGTAGGAGTTGATTTGCTCCATGATCAAGCTCTCAAATCACTTCAGTGCCACAGGCGTTAGTGTCACTGGTCGATAGTCATTGAGGCACGTCTCCTTACTCTACTTCGGCACCGAAATAATTGATGCCCTTTTAAAGCAGGTGGGGACCATAGACCTCAGAAGTGAGAGGTTGAAAATGTCCGTAAAAACTCCAGCCAGTTGTTTTTTAGAACACGACCGGGTATACCATAAGGTCCAGGTACTTTTCGAGGGTTCGCCCCTCTGAAGGATTTCCTGACGTCAGCCTTTGTGACTGAGACTGAAATACCATCACAGCGAATGGGGGCTCGGGAAGGCACATCAGTGTTCTCGTCATTGAGCTCGTCAGGGAGTGATGTTTCGCCGACATTCGAGCTGCCTCCTGGTTTCGCCGTGTAGGAGGTGATTGCATTCAGGCCGAACATCTGTTTCATCCTCCAGTTTGGAGCAGAAGTCTCGTTTGGCCTTTTTGATGGCCTTACCAATGTCGTATCTGGACTTCTTGTAGGCTGCTGCATCATCGGACGTGTCCCGGTGTCCGGACTTCAGAATAATGCGGATCGCAATGTTGCGCTCGAGACGGTCCTGATGGACCATTCTGGCTAAAGGTTATTCTGAAATTACAACCGAGTGCAAATATTATAAAAACATATTTATTGACAATGGATGGGATGTTGCACGAATTCGAACAATTCGGAAGGAAATTAGCAATATATTTACAAATATATGCCATCTTCTACTGAATTCTCCAAAAACTGGGAGTGTTCAACAAAGAAATTTCACGGACATTTCCTCGGTTGAAAGGTGAATAAATGTTCTGTGAAACTTGGATCAATTCCAACAGAGAGGATTAATCCTGTTCTGAGGCAGATCACGATTAGTCCTGCCGAAACTCGTCCTGCTTTGGCAGCAACGTCCACGCCTCGGGTGGAGATTAAACCCTTCCAAAATAAATTCAATTCAATTGACAGATCGGGATACACTGGATTAACTAACGATGATCCACCCGATTGGTGGGAATGCAATAACAAGGGTAACCTTGTGCAATTCTTACGAAAATTCAGATTGACGTTCCGCGACCGCAAGGTATGAGTAACATAGACTCTAATATTCTAGACTTCTAATAATTCTGTTTCCTCAAATCCCTCCCCTCCCGCGGTTGGATCTCACATTTGCAACTCGGCATGGCTGTCCTTGCACTTCTTTATAATGGAAAAGAATATCTCGTCATTTCCAATTTAAACCGCTTGGATTCCGTTTCATCTGAGGGCCGCTCCCTGAAATGAGGAGTGTACATGCTGGGATTTGCCCTGTGGACAGGCAGCTGCTTTCACACAGACACTTAGATCTGTCTTATCGAACAAAGCGCTGAACGTTTATTTCAATCAAGCGCCTTTCACAAAATTGCTTGTCGGTTTCATGGGCATCGCGGTACTTGGAACAAAAGCAGGAGATGAGAACGGAGCGTCGCCCAATATGCATTCCTTGACTTATTTAAAATCAACTGAAATCAAACAAAGTTTCGTCCTCGAGGCGTTGACATTCAGCTTGGTATTTTCTTCTTTACAATTATAAGGAATATGCACTCATTCTTCATTAATTGGTTTATTCACAGTTAAATGTCGATGAATTGTCGAACCGGTTGCATTCCGTTTCATCCGAGGGCCGCTGCCTGCAATGAGGAATGTACGTGTTTGAATTTACCCTGTGGGCAGACAGCTGGTTTCACCCAGACACTGAGCTCTGTTTCATCGCACAAGGTGCCGAACATTTAAATTACTCGAACGCCCTTTCACAAAATTACTTGTAAATTTCAAGGGAATCTCGCTGTAAAGAAATAAAACAAGGGGATAATAATTGAGCATCGTCCAATATATGTTCCTGACCTTATATCAAATAAATCATTAGCAAACCATGTTCCATCCTCGATGCGTTTAAGTTCAGCTCGGTATTTTCTTATTTTAAAGTTGACTTATTCTTGTCCGTTCCAGCGCATAAACGGATCAGAAGGAACCCATTGGAGCATTGTATAACACATTAACAATCGCTTTGGTTGCACTCATCCTGTATCCAAGGCCTGTAAGTAACTACAATTTTAATCCGTATCCAGGGTTAAATCCGCTGCTTCTATGTGCTTGTGTCCCATGATAGTGTCTTCAGCCTCTGAATGTACCTCAACCGGGGCGGAATTCCCAGTGCTATGCTCAAAACAAGCTAATCCCGCCGATGCGTATCAATGAGTGCCATGATTCAGTAGAAGCGTGACATTTTCTAACTTTCCGCTGGATGTGAAAATACATTCTAGCGCTGTCCAATATATTGCGGGGGAACGCAGATGCGAAGGCATGGAGAACATGTAACATTTTTCACTAGATGAGAAAATGTGTCCTGATTCGACACTGTCAGGATGCAATGTTTTGTTTTTCATTACGTGGCCTCGACTTCAGAAAGTGATAGTTATTCGTTTTCTGGTAATCTTGTTATCAATCTGATAATGATTGTAATCCGGTTGTTCTTAATTCTGGAACAATTAAGGATATATAGCATAGAATGGAGGTGGCTGGGGAGAGGTCAAGCGACTGGCGGATCGTAGACTGTGCCTGAATTTGAGAACAAGGGGAAATTAGATTATTTGGCAGTTCATGGACAGGTTTAAAATCAAGGTTAGACTTCTCAGTTAGTACTCATGTATACAAGCAAGTTTAAAGGATCATTTCGCTTCCCCCTTTTGGCTACGGCGGTCATTTCCAAATTCTGAAGGTTTCCTCTATGAGAGTAATCTGTAAAATCTACATTTACAGTTTCTCTAACTTTCAGTTATTATCCATACCGAATTCCTCGTGGAGATATATGGAAAATTAGCAGGCCTGTCAATGCTCCAGTCAATTGCTTTGTCTTGCTATTGAGGGAGTGCAGCGCAGGTTTACAAGTTTAATTCCCGGGATGGCGGGGCTGTCATATGCTAAGAGAATGGAGCAGCTGGGCTTGTACACTCTGGAGTTTAGAAGGATGAGAGGGCTCTCATCGAAACATATAAGATTGCTAAGGGCTTGGTCACGCTAGAGGCAGGAAACATGTTCCCGATGTTGGGGGAGTCCAGAACCAGAGACCACAGTTTAAGAATAAATAGTACGCCATTTAGAACGGAGACGAGAAAACACTTTTTCTCACAAAGAGTGGTGAGGCTGTGGAATTAGCTGCCTCGGAGGGCGGTGGAGGCAGGTTCTCTGGATGCTTTCAAGAGAGAGCTAGATAGGGCTCTTAACAATAGCGGAGTCAGGAGATATGGGGCGAAGGCAGGAACGTGACACTGATTGTGGATGATCAGCCATGATCACATTGAATAGCGGTGCTGGCTCGAAGGGCCAAATGGCCTATTCCTGCTCCTATTGTCTATTGTCTTCCTGGCAAACACCACACTCTTTCATGAGGCATAGGAACAGACGGTTCGCCCCACAATGCTTGTGGCAAACATGGGGTCAAGATAATAATCTTACCTGCTTGTACATAATCCACAACCATCCATTCCCTGAATATCCATGTGCCTATGCAAAAGACACTTAGACGCCAGCATAGCTGTTCCATGCTTTCCAAGCACCCACCACCATCTTTGTAAACAACATGGCCTCATGCACCCCCTTAACATTTTCATCTCACCTAAAACGATTTGATAATTCCATCCTGGCAAAAGTTAAGACTGTCTCCCTCATCTTCGCCTTTCACAATGTTACATACTTCTATTAGGTCTCTCCTCAACCTTCACCGCTCCTGAGAAAACAATCAAAGTCCATTGAAACAGTGCTTGTGGCTAATAACCTCAAATCCAGGCATGGTTGTGGTAAATCCTCTTGAAACTTTCCAAACCCTCCTTCCACTATTGCGCCAACCAGAACAGAGACCGATTTAAAATCGCTATAAAGCTGAATGACTTCCTGACTTTTATGCTCAATACTCGATCAATGATTGCAGGCATACCGCGCATCTCATTTTCCACTCCATCTACTTACCTTGCTACTTTCAGGGAGTTATGGACTTGGCTATATATCCCTCTGTATATCAATGTCGTAAAGTGTCGCCATTTCGTGTACATTTCCCCATTGCATTTGAATCCTAAAGGGCAATACATCACGGATGTTCGGATAAACCTCTATCTGTAATTTCTCCACTCACTTTATTAGCTGCCCTATATCCCGCAATGTACTTTGGAAGCCGTCATTACAGCCCGCGACGAAACCCATCTTAGTGGCATCTGCACAATTGCCTGCTAACCCATCTACATTTAAGTGCGAGTAATTTGTATAACAGCGGATCATTAATGAGAAACTACAGGGATCCCAGCACAGAGCGATGTGGTACTCCACTCGTCACAGGTCTCCAGCCAAAGTATGTTTTTCCATCACATTCCTCTGTCACCTATCATTCAGCCAGTTATCAAACCATACGACCAAGTAAATGTTAATTACATGCACCTTCGTCTTCTGGGTCAGCCTACCATGGCGGAATTGATCAAATAACTAAAACCCATGCAGACTACCGTTATCAATCATCTTCGTCACATCCTCGAAAAACCTTGATTCAGTTGGCGAGAAATAAACTGGCTCGTACAAATGCTTACTCACTCTTCTTAATCAATCAATTCTCACCCAAAAGCGATTAAATTCTATCCGGAATAGTCAATTACAATATCTTCCCTTCTGCGTACGCGAGGCGCACCGTCGTAAATTCCCCTGGATTATTTCTACTTCTGTAGTTAAACAAAGGAACAACATTAATTACCCTCCAGTCATCCTGAACCTCACCTGCAGCTGGTTAATATACATCGACGTTTGTCACCGCTCCGTAATCTCTTTTGCCTCTCTCTTAGAAACATAGACACATAGAAAATAGGTGCAGGAGGAGGCCATTTGGCCTTCGAGCCAGCACCACCATTCATTGTGATCATGGCTGATCGTCCCCTATCAATAACCCGTGCCCACCTTCTCCCCGTATCCCCTGATTCCACTGGCCACATTGCGCTCTATCTAACTCTCTCTTTCATCCATCCAGTGATTTGGCCTCCACTGCCCTCTGTGGCAGGGAATTCCAAACATTCACAAATCTGTGGGTGAAAACATTTTTTCTCACATCAGTCTTAAATGGCCTCCCTATTATTCTAAGAAAGTGGCCCCTGGTTCTGGACTCGCGCAACATCGGGAACATTTTTCCTGCATCTAGCTTGTCCAGTTCTTTTTATTATGATATATATTTCTATAAGATCTCCCCCCTCCCCCCCCCACCCCCCCCCCCATCCTTCTAAACTCCAATGACTAAAAGCCTAGTCTTTTCAATCTTTCCTCATATGACAGTCCCGCCATCTCAGGGATCAAACCCGTGAACCTGCGCTACACTGCCTCAATCACAAGAACGTTCTTCCTCAAATTAGGAGACTAAAACTGTACGCAATATTCCAGATGTGGTGTTACCGGAGCCCTGTACAACTGCAGAAGGACCTCTCTACCCCTATACTGAAATGCTCTGGTTATGATGGCCAACATTCCATTAGCTTTCATCACTGCCTGCTGTACCTGCCTGTCAACTTTCAGTGACCGGTGTACAAGGACAACCAGGTCTCGCTGCACCTCCCCCTTACCTAACCTAACCCCATTGAGATAATAATCTGCCGCCTTGTTTTTGCCGCCAACGTGAATAACCTCGCATTAATCTATATTATACTGCATCTGCCACGCATCTGCCCACTCACTCAACCTGCCCTGGTCACCCTGCAACCTCCTAACATCCTCTTCACAGTTCACACTGCCACCCAGCGTTGTATCATCCGCAAACTTGCTATTGTAGCTCCTAATTCTCTCTTCCAAATCATTAATATATATGGTAAACAGTTGCGGCCCCAACACCGAGCATTGCGGCACTCCACTCGCCACTGCCTGCCATTCTGAAAAGGACCCATTCACTCCTACTCTTTGCATCCGGTCTGCCAACCAATTTTCTATCCATGTCAACACCCTACCCCCAATACTATGTGCACTAATTTCAGTCACCAGTCTCCCGTATGGGACGTTATCAAAGGTTTTCTGAAAGTTTAGATACACTACATCCACTGGCTCCCCTTCATCCATTTTACTTGTCACATCTTCATAAAATTCCAGAAGATTAGTCAAGCATGCTTTTCCTTTGAAAAATCCATGCTGGCTTGGACTAATCCTTTTACTGCTATCCAATGGCCCCATTATTACCTCTTTAATAATTGACTACAGCATCTTTCCCATCACCGAAGTCAGGCTAACTGGCCTGTAATTCCCCGTTTTCTCTCTCGCTCGTTTTTGAAAAGTGGAATAACATTAGCTATCCTCCAATCCACAGGAACAGATCCTGAATATATTGAACATTGGAAAATGATCACCAATGCGTCCACTATTTCTAGAGCCACGTCCCCGAGGAACCTGGGATGCAGACCATTAGGCCCAGGGGATTTATCATCCTTCAGTCCCTTTAGCCAACCCAATACTATTTCTCGCCTAATGAGCATATATTTCAGTTCCTCGACCCCCTGAGATCCTCTGTCCTCCAGTACTTCTGCGAGATTGTTTGTGCCTTCCTTTGTGAAGATAGATCCGAAGTACCTGTTCTACCTTTCTGCCATTTCCTTGTTCTCCATAATAATTTCACTCGTGTCTGCCTTCAAGGGACCAGCATTTGACTTTGCTATTATTTTTCCCTTAACATATCTAAAGAAGCTTTTACTGTCTTTCTTTACATTCCTGGCCAACTTCCCGTCGCACTTCATCTTTTCAGCCCGTATTGCCCGTGTTGTTTCCTTCTGTTGTCCTATGAACGTTTCCCAATCCTCTGGCTTCCGATACATTAGCAATAGTGCAATTTATCTGGGGGAAAGAGTGTCCGGGGGGGGGGGGGTGTCTGGCAATCACCAAGGTTCAGAGTTAAGTAATGTAACAGCTGCAGGGAAGAAGCTGGTCCGGCAACGGCAAGACCTGTAGCGCCTCCCGGATGGTAGGAGGGTAAACAATCTGTGGTTGGGGTGAGAGCAGTCCTTGACGATGCTGCGCGCCCTTTGCAGACATCGCTTGCTCTGGACAGACTCAATGGAGGGGAGTGAGGAACCGGAGGTGCGTTGGGAAATTTTCACCACCCTCTGCAGTGCTTTCCGATCGGAGGCTGAGCAGTTACCATACCATACTCTGATACAGCTGATAAGGATGCTCTCGATGGTGCAGCGGTTGAAATTCACCAGAATCTGAGGAGACAGGTGGACCTTCTTTAGTCTCATCAGGAAGAAATGACGCTGCTGAGCCTTCTTGACCAGTGTTGAGGTATTGTGTGCCCAAGAGAGGTCATCAGAGATGTTGACCCCCAGAATCGTCCTCCATATAGACCGACTTATCGTTGTTGCTGATGAGGCCAATCACCGTTGTATCATCTGCATACTTGATGATGGTGTGAGCACCATGTACAGGTGTACAGTACCGATGAAAAGGGAGTAGAGCAGGGGGCTCAGCACACAGCCCTGTGGAACGCCGGTGTTCAAGGTGAGGGTTGAAGAGGTGTGGTTGTCTGACCTAACAGACTGGGGTCTGTTAGTTAGAAAGTCCAGTATCCAGTTGCAGAGGGAGAGGTCGATGCCCAGGTCGCTGAGTTTGGTGATGAGTGTTGAGGGGATAATGGTGTTAAATGCTGAGCTATAGTCGATGAACAGCATTCTCACGTAGGTGTCTCTCCGGCACGATGGAGGTGGTTTTAAGGCACGCGGGGACAACTGCTTGGGTAAGTGATAGGTTGAAGATGCCAGTCCAGTCGTCTGTCAGCTGCGCAGCACAGGCCCAGAGGACGCGCCCGGGGATACCGTCAGGGCTAGCAGCCTTTCGTGAATTAATCCTGCTCAGTGCCACATACACGTCGTAGGGGGTGATTGTGAGGGGCTGGTGATCAGCAGGGAGAACAGCCTTGATGGCTATCTCTTGATTGTCTCTGTCAAATCGGCCATAAAAGTGGTTAAGCTCCTCAAGGAAGGAGGCGTCGCTGGATGTGGGGGTGGTCTTGGTGGATCTATAGTCCGTGATGGTCTGGTTGTCTTGCCACGTGCGTCGGGGGTTGGAATTGTTATTGAAGTGCTCCTCAATCCTTAGCTTGGAGCTATGCTTGGCCTTCTTGATGCCCCTCTTCAGGTTAGCCCTGGATGAACTGTAAGCCCGAGCATCGCCTGACCTAGAAGCGATGTCCCGTGCTTTCAGCAGTAGCCTGACCTCCCTTTTCATCCATGGCTTCTGATTCTGATTCGGGAATGTGGTAATCCGTTTGTGGGAGGTGGCCTGGGCTGCAAACGCATTCCAGTCAGTGTTTCCGAAACGCTGCTGAAGTGCGGAGTCCGCCTCCTCTGACCAGACTTTAACTGGCCTCACTGAGGATTTAACACGTCTGATGAGTGGGGAGTACTTTGGGAGCAGGAACAATGAGAGGTGATCAGACTCTCCAATGTGGAGGAGGGGGATGGCTTTGTTAGCTTCAGCCATGTTTGTGTAAACTTTGTCAAGTGGCGAAGGAGACATGTTGGTGGAATTTGGGTAGTACAGTCTTCAGGTTGGAGTGATTGAAGTCACCCGCAACAATGAAGGCTGCCTCGTGGTAAATCAAGGTATGCCGAAGGAACTCAACGGGTTAGGACACATCTATGGAGGAGAATGAACAGTCGATATTTAGTGCCTGGAATCTTCTCCTGGACAGGGGTGCTTGATGATTTCCTCCAGCATCTCCAATTTGATACAAATTTCAGCATCTGCACTGTCGAGGAAATTCAGACTTACGTTAAAATAAAATAAACAATAATAATAAATACTTATACGGCTGGATTTCTGTGGGGGAAAGGGGAGACAGACCTATCTACTGTTTGTCTGTATGTCAGATTCAGATACAGATTCAGATGCAAACTTTATTGTCATTGTGCAGTGTACAGTACAGAGACAACGAAATGCAGTTAGCATCTCCATAGAAGAGCGACATAGAATATAAACACTACATATATTTACGTTCATACAGTCGTAGTAGTGCCATTATTTCTGGTGAAAGGAGTGTCCGGGGGGGGGGGGGGGGGGGGGTGACTGGCAATCACCGAGCTACAGTGTTAAGTAATGTAACAGCCGCAGGGAAAAAGCTGTTCCTGGACCTGCTGGTCCGGCAACGGAAAGACCTGTAGCGCCTCCCCGATGGTAGGAGGGTAAACAGTCTGTGGTTGGGATGAGAGCAGTCCTTGACGATGCTGCGCGCCCTTCGCAGACATCGCTTGCTTTGGACAGACTCTATGGAGGGGAGTGAGGAGCCGGTGATGTGTTGGGCAGTTTTCACCACCCTCTGCAGTGCTTTCCGGTCAGAGACAGAGCAGTTGCCATACCATACTGTGATACAGTTGGTAATGATGCTCTCGATGGTGCAGCGGTAGAAGTTCACCAGAATCTGAGGAGACAGATGGACCTTCTTTAGTCTCCTCAGGAAGAAGAGACCTTGGTGAGCCTTCTTGACCAGAGTTGAGGTATTGTGGGTCCAAGAGAGGTCATCGGAGATGTTGACCCCAGAAACCTGAAGCTGGAAACACGTTCCACCTCCGTCCCGTTAATACGGATGGGAGTGTGCGTTGCGCCTCTAGACCTTCTGAAGTCTACAATGAGCTCCTTGGTCTTCTTGGAGTTAAGGGCCAGGTTGTTGTCAGCGCACTGCGCTGCTAGGAGCTGGACCTCCTCCCAATAGGCCGACTCATCGTTGTTGCTGACGAGGCACAAAACGAGGAGCAAAGCCTCGCGGAGATCAGCGAGGAAGAGCGAAACCGAGGAGAGAGAGAGCAGAGAGAGGCGCGCCGAGGCGAGAAGAGCTCGCGCGAGCTCATCGCGCAGCTAGATATATATATATATATATATATATCTCTCTCTATCTCTCTCTCTCTCTCTCTCTCTCTCTCTCTATTTCTCTCTCTCTCTCTCTCTCTCTCTCTCTCTCTCTCTCTCTCTCTCTCTCTCTCCCTAATTCATCACTGTATGTGTGAAAAAGTTAAGTTGCCTTCAGGATCGTGTTGAATCTTGCCCTATCTGTTTCGCTTGTGATCTTGTATACCTTTATAAAATCGTGTCCTCATCCTCCTGTGCTCCAATGAATTAAATCCTAACCCACGCGGCCGCTCTCCATACCCCAGGCCCTCAATTAAAGGCAATATCCTCGGGAATCTTCTCGGCAACATAAACCAATTAATAACATCCTTACTATAGTAGGGTGACAGGAACTGAACACAATACTCCAAATACAGCCTTACCAACATCGTGCACAACTATGACATATCCCAACATCTATACGCGTAAAGTGCTGTAGCAATACAGCGAGTCAGGCAACATCTCTGAAAAAAATGAACAGACGTTGTCACCTATACATGCTCTCCAGCGATGCTGGCTGAAACGCAAAAATACTCCAAAACCTGGTGTCTTATTTTATAAACAAGCATCTGCAGTTATTTGCATCCACTTCCCAGTTTCTAACAATACCCTGACTGACAAAGGCAAAATTACCGAAATCCTTCCTTACCACAATATTGCCACATTCATGCAAATGTGCACGTGTACTCCTACCTCAGCCGTACAACACTTCTCAGTGCCCTATAGTTTAATGTACAGGTAAATGTCCTGTTAGTGAGGCGTGTAATCTACGTGAGGCGCAAACGCAACTCGCTGACAAGGTAATGAAGGTATAGAGTGAATTCCCCGACTCCATGGTCATTGTTTTGGGGGACTTTAATAAAGGTAACCTCAGCCGTGATATTCCGAAGTACAGACTTCAGGTTACCTGCCTCAACAGTTTACACCTCCACCCTCCCACCCTCGCCACTTTCTACAGAAGCACAATTGAGTCGGTCATGACCAGCTGCATCTCTACGTGGTGCGGCAGCTGTACAGCTGCGGACTGGAAGTGCCTTCAGAGAGTGGTGAGGACAGCGGAAAAAATTATTGGGACTTCTCTTCCTTCCATCATGGGCATGGGGTACAAGCGCTGTCTGATTAGAGCTAAGAGCATTACCAGAGCCCCCACACACCCACAATTTGGACTGTTTATACTGCTTAACTCTGGGAGGAGGTACCGCAGCATGAAGAGCGGGACAACCAGGTTCTGCAACAGCTTCATCCCCCAGGCCATAAGATTACTGAACAATCAACAAAACCGAGGCTAGAACTTTTTAAATATCGACACTTTTTAAAAACTTTTCATATATATTTATTTTACAGAACCATGCACATGAGGCATTTTTATGGACGCACCTAGCACTTTTACTTTTACTATTTACCTGATTGGAGAGTCAAATGCAACGAAATTTCGTTCAAGGTGCACTGTGTCTAGGTGTATATCTGAATGACAATAAAGTCTTCATTCATTCATTCAACAGAGGGGAGAGAAGACTTGATTACTGTTAAACATCAATCAATAACGCATATCGCTTTGGTCCCCGGACGGGTCTGGGTCTCTCTGACCATATTCCGACCTATTGGCAGAAAATAAAATCTGCTAAGCCTGAGGCCAGGACAACGAAAAGGTGGAAACGAGAGCGCATTGTGAACCTACAATCTTGCTTTGACTGCACGGATTGTAATGTGTTCAGGGAAGCAACCACAAGCCTCGATGTGTATACAGACACTGCATCATCACATGTCAGCGTTTGTGAGGACAGGTGCATTCCAACTAGGACCAGTATCTTGTTCAACAACAACAAGCCCTGGTTTACTGCAGAACCTAGACAGCTCCGACAGTCTAAAGAGGAGGCCCACAGTAGCGAGGATGCAGAACTCTACAGGCAGGCCAAGTAGAAGTTGAGTAAAGGAATCAGAGCTGCCAAGGAAATGTACTCCGCGACGTGAGGAGTAAAATCTCAGCTAGTGACTCTTCTTCAGTTTGGAAGGGCTTACAATAAATTACCAGCAACAAGAGGAAAGTCCCAAGCTCTTTGGACAATCGTCGACTGACCAACGACCTGAATGAGTTCGGCTGCAGGTTTGACAAGCAGAAACGTAACCCTAGTACCCCACCCCCCCCTCCCCAACAAACACAGCTTGACCCCAGTCTGCAATGAATGGACCCGCCTACACCTACACACCCCCCACCCCATTCACCACTTCACATCTACTTAAAGCAAGACTCCAATCTGAAAAACTATACCCTTTCCCACCACAACCAACACCTCACACCCACTCACAGCGTGACCTCGGTCGGCAAAGACTGGAGCCTTCTAAGCCCACTCTTCACCATTCACCACCACACATACTTAAAGCATGTCTGAAACGAATGGGCCCTTTCCTACCCATCCCTCTCCAATCACCACTTCACAACCAAATACCCAGCCCGTCCTTGCTGCACAGCATCACTTCTCTATCATCAACAATAACGATAGCGGAGGTGGACAGGCTGTTCAAAAGACAGAAAGGCAGGAAATATCCAGGGCCGGACAATGT
Source organism: Amblyraja radiata (assembly GCF_010909765.2). Classification (NCBI taxonomy): domain Eukaryota; kingdom Metazoa; phylum Chordata; class Chondrichthyes; order Rajiformes; family Rajidae; genus Amblyraja; species Amblyraja radiata. The sequence goes on along the minus strand of NC_045998.1, from coordinate 5,548,892 downwards.
TTCCCCTTCTAGCTCTGTGCCGAACAACTGGAACCGGTCTATACGGACGTTTTCAACCAGTCCCTGCAAAGCTGTACTGTTCCTGCCTGCTTCAAATTTCAAATATTGTCCCTTTGCACAAAAAGGCAAGGATTACTGGTCGCACTGACCTCAGTAGTCATGAAAACACTTGAAAGGCTTGTGCTGGCCATGCTGAAAAATATCACGATCCCTGGACTCTCTGCAGTTTTCATATCGGGCCAATAGATCTGTGAATGACGCAGTCAACCTGGGACTTCACTTTATCCACCAGCACCTGGACCGCCAGGGGACCTATGCAAGGATTCTGTTTGTTGATTATAGCTCTGCATTCAACAACATTGTGCCAGAGCTACTACAGCCCAACCCTTCCGATTTGACTGTGCCTGAACCTCGCTGTCCGTGGACCACAAGCTTCCGGACAGACAGGAAACAGCATGTCAAAAAGGCTCAACCGAGGATGCACTTCCTGCGGCAGCTGAGGAAGCACAATTTGCCACAGGCAATGATGGTGCAATTCTAAACGGCCATCGTAGTGTCTGTCTTCACCTTCTCCATCATGGTCAGGTTTGGCTCAGCCACCAAGCACGACACCTGGAGGCTGCAGCGAATCGTCCGATCAGCTGAGAATGTTATTGGCTGCAACCTTCCCTCCATTGACGAACTGTACATTGCAAGGGCCAGGAAGCGAGCGGGCAAGATCATCTCTGACCCCTCGCACCAGAACCACGAGCTCTTTGAATCTTTCCCTCTGGGAGGCGACTATGGACGGACAAAGGTGCCACAGCCAGACATAAAACAGCTTTTTGCCCGAAAAACAGCTCTGCTCAATAACCAAAAATCTGTAGCCTCCTTTTGTTCTTGTATTTTAATTAATTCACATGTGTTAATGTTTTATTAATAACGTTTAATGTTTTATGTGTAATTATTAACTATCAATGTATGTCATGTTGTCACTTACGGGCGGTGCACCAAAGCAAATTTCTTGTGGCCTATAAACATATTAATTAATGAATTATTTGATTCAATATGATCATGGCTGATCATTCCCAATCAATAACCCGTTCCTCCCTTCTCCCCATATCCCTTGACTCCGTTATCTTTAAGACCCTTATGTAGCTCTCTCTTGAAAGTATCCAGAGAACCGGACTCCACCGCCCTCCGAGGCAGAGCATTCCACAGATTCACATCTCTCTGTGTGCAAAAGTGTTTCCTCATCTCCGTTCAAAATGGCTTACCCGTATGTTTAAACTATGGCTGCTTGTTCTGGAGTCCCCCAACATCGGGAACATGTTTCCGGCCTCTAGTGTGTCCAAATCCTTTATAATCTTATTTGTTTCAATAAGATTCACTCTCATCCTTCTAAATTCCAGAGTATACAAGCCCAGCCGCTCCATTCTCCCTGCATATGACTGTCCCGTCACACCGGTAATTAACCTTGTTTGTATACCTACGCTGCACTCTCTCAATTACAAGAATGTCCTTCCTCAAATTAGGGTAGAAAAACTGCACACAATACTCCAGGTGTGGTCTCACTAGGGCCCTGTAGAACTGCAGAATGATCTCTTTGCTCCTATACCCAACTCCTCAACTATACAAAATATAGTTCTCAGCAGTGTACCTTATCAGTTCCAAAGACAAAGTCCAATGGCCAATTTGGAGTAGACGTGGATCGGACAGTACTCTAGCTGATGGACGATCTGCTCACAATACCGATAGGAGATTTTCCTCGAGTTGTTTGCGGGCAAGTTGAGCCATCTGGACCATATGCTGGATGGGAACAGGGAGACGAATGAATGACCATGCTAGACAATTCTTTGATTTGTTAGCTGCTTAATCGATGCCTCGTAGAGTATATAAAGCGTTAATGGGGAGACGTCTGGTTTGTGTGATGGACTGGACTACGTCTACAGCTCTCTGCCATTTATTGCTATATTTGCAGAACTGTTTCCAAAGCAAGATCTGTAGTCACTTGACAATAGGCTTTCTATCGGAGATCTATTGTAATATTTGCGAATCATTGGTGCCATGTTGAATTCGCTCACATAAAATTTGATAGTTATATGGATGGGAAAGGAATGGAGGGTTATGGTCTGAGCGCAGGTATATGGGACTAGGGGAGATTATGTGTTCGGCACGGACTAGAAGGGTCGAGATGGCCTGTTTCCGTGCTGTAATTGTTATATGGTTATTATATGGTTCCTCAAGAAGCAGAATTGTCGGCGTGCCTTCCTGGTTGTCGCGTGAATTTTGTTTGTCCACGACAGTTTTTTGGTGATATTAACGTCAGGGAACTTGAAACTTTCATCAATAGTCATTGCGCCACAGGCTTTGTGAAGTTGATAAGTAGTCTATTCGTCTTTCTGAATTTAGGGGAAAGGTTATTATCCTGACACGGTGTTCGTACATGTTCCACCTTTTGTATTTCGTCTCGTAATTATTCGTGATACGGCGTACCGTAGCAGTGTCAACTAAAACGTGTGGATGGAGCGAGAGACGAATTTGACCACACAGCAGTGAGGGAATAGGAGTTGGAGTAGCGGACTGCGAAATCATCTTTGTGGGGCACTGATGTTGTACATTAAAGTGGAGGATTGCCACTAATTCTTCTTGAATGCGTCCTGTCGGAGAGAAAGTCAAGGATCCAACGGCAGAGGAGGGTGCTCTTTCCCAGGTCCTGGAGTTTGGAAATGGGTTTGGATGGGAAGATGCTGTTGAATCATAACTCGACTTTTAGGCATTGCAGCAGTTCACAAAGATTCAAATACAAAGATCCAACATATCCACAAAGATTCATGTTAAAATACAAACTCTTGACGAATGATCAGGTAAAAACGATTCTTCAAGTATTCACTGAAAAATAAAACTTTCTTCTTTAGAACATAGAACAGTACAGCGCAGGAACTGCCCCTACGCCGCACACTGTCACGGCTGATCATGATGCTAGGTTCAATTCATTGATGTGACTGGACTCCTATTACATAATACAGATGTAATGGATTAGAACACAATGTACAGAAACGTTAAGGAGATACCGATCTGGAACATTGTGTCCGCGGGTGTGACAGACCATGTGTTTTGACAGTCTGTCGCCCGGTTAATCATTCATAACTATTTAGGAGTTAAGTTGCAGAGATGCATGTAAATGCGTTCACACAAAGGCTATAATCTTACTTATTTACATGTAAATGTTTTTCATTATGCATTGTCCCTGTTCAAAGAAAAATAAACAAAATAAACAAATACACACACTGAACTTTCTTTCTCATGTTTTATATCGTTTACATTGCTTACAGCCTACGATGTTTACATATTCTGTTGTGCCTTAGCAACTGAGTATTTCATTGTCCTATCTGGAACATATGACAATAAAACATTTACACACAATACACAACACAATACAATGTATTTGTCACTTGAACATCATAGAGGCTCAAATGAAATGTTGTTTCTACAGTCATACACACAAGAAAAAAAGACCCAAGACACAACACAATTTACACAGACATCCATCACAGCGCATCCCCTCCTCACTGTGATGGACGGCAAAAAACAAAACAAAAAAAAAACGTATTTCTCCCCTGCACTCCCCATTCCCCTCCCGATGTCAGAGTCAAAGCCCCCGGCGGGCGATGGCAATTGTCCCGCGGCCAATAACGCCATGCCCGGTGATGCAAGGCCTCGCTCCGGGTCTTGGTGTTGGAGCCCCCAGCGGGCGCTAGCATAGTCCCGCAGCCGTTGAATACTTTCGTACTATATATTCATTACTAGATGGAAACCTTTGTTACTGCTAAGCAATTGATTTCCTAGGTTACTAAATGACAAGCATTGTTTTAAAAGATGCTTACTATACAGTACCCATCAGAGGTGACCACAGATGTTATTTAACACAATGGTTCATCTGGGGTTCACCCTTAACTCAGTTCACATGTCAGTGACTTTGCCGAAAGAAAAGGTTACAGCCTTCATGGAGGCTTGCAGCAAAATCATTGACATCACAAAACCATCCATCTGACTGGTAGCAAGAATAATTGGCATTATAGTGGCTGCGTTTCCAGCCACACAAATCGGACCTTTACATTATCAAAAATAACAGAGGGCTAAAATAATTATGGTGGTCATTTTGACAGACCAATGAAGCTACCATCAGAGGCCATAATGGAACTAAAATGGTTGAAAGATAACATTAGGCATTGTTCCAATCCGAACATTATCAGCTACCCGTCTATGGAACTACTAACTGATGCCAGTGCACTTGGATGGGGTGCTATCAATTCCATCTCCAGCTGTGGGGGAGATGTAATGCACAGGAGGCATCATTATTACAAACACTGTGCATAAACTACCTGGGAATGTTAAGTGCATTCCATGGCCTTAAGTCATATTGTTCTGGGTTATATCACCAGCATGTTAGACTACAAATTGACAACACCGCCGTGGTAGCATATATCACCCATATGGGTGAAAACAAATCGACATTATGATCCAGCATATATTAAATCTGTAACCCTGCGTTCTAACTCTTTGTTCGTGGGGAAATGTGTTTCCTGTTTAGATCCCCCGAAATATTAGAGTTGTTTGGCAGTAAAACAGGGGTGTCCGTGGACATCAGCTGTAAATAACGTTATTTAGTCAATGGTTATCTGAAAACAGAAACAAAATTTGTATATCATCTGTAGTGCACAAACCTTAACGATAAACAAACACGTAGGAGCACAGGGGTCTGGAAATTAGAGAGAATATAAACAAAGATAGGACGTCGTGTGGCCTCGACGAACTGAGTTTCGATACACGATGGCTGCTTTTGATTTTTAACTCTCAACGACCACAGATATATCGTAGAGGAGCATCTTGCGATCCAGTGCTTCATAGTTAGAAGGTACAATGCTGGAGCCAAAAATTAACTCCAAATTACATCTAAATGTAAAGCATAATGCAAATGTATTTTGTGAACGATTCGAGTATCTGGGTGAGCCGGATAGATGCATCCTCTCGTGTTTGCTGAACTAGAACACGTATTATTTCACCATCTTAGTTGAGCTAACGTTCTTAGTCGTCGTTTTACTGTTTATGAGGGCATACTGCTCTATTTTGTTTTGTTCTTACTGCTCTATTTTGTTTTGTTCTTGACTCACCATGTAAAGCGACCTTGAGTCCTTGAAAAGCGCTATACAAATAAAATGTATTATTATTATTATTATTATTATTATTATTATTATTATTATTATTATTATTATTATTATTATTATTATTATTATTATTATTATTATTATTATTATTATTATTATTATTATACTGTGTATTGATTCCATTATCCTTGATAGGCACTTTTATTATTTTTTATTTTTAAATATTTTTTTATTAGAGGCATCTGCATATCATAATCCAAACCAGTACAGACTTTGTTTAACGGTTACATATTAAGTATCCGGGTTTCCAGGGTCCCAGTTACCAAAGTAGCTGGGATCCTCCTTTATCGGTTACCTATTAACATGACCTCTAATTATTTATTTATATTTATAGATATAAATAAATAAATACATCAATAAATAAATAAATTAGAAAAATAGAATAAACTATCAATAATACAACTTGGGAGATAGGTCCGTAGGTCAGAGAACATAACTATTCATCTAGTCCTGGGTTCAGGCTTCATTCCTGCCTCCGTGCCGGTCCGATCTACCCCTTCAAGTAATCTATAAATGGAGACCATATTCTAATGAATAATTCTGGTTTGTCAATAAAGACATATCTAATTTTTTTCCAAATGTAAGGTCTCCGACATTTCCACAATCCACATCTTGATTGTGGGAGTTGTTGGGTTTTTCCAAAATTTTAATATCAATTTTATTCCCAATTATTATACTGTAATCAAGGAAATGTATTTGGGTTATTGTGAGTTTTAGGTACTCTTGTGATATGCGCAATATTATTAATTTGGGATCGGGATCCATTTGGATACTGACGACTACAGAGGTTATTTAAAAAATATCCATCCAGTAATTTTTAATTTTAATACAGTTTACAAAAGTATGGGTTAAGTTAGCCGTTTGGCATTGACATTTGTTACAGATAGGAGAGATATTAGGAAAAATTATATTTAATTTTGTTTTAGAATAATTCAGTCTATGTAGTATTTTTATTGTATTAAAGAATGTCTGGTAGTTAACGAACATTTGTGTATATGATATAGGCTTTCGTCCCAAATATCTTTCGTTACAGGTTGAGCTAATTCCTTTTCCCATGCTTGTCCGAATAATTCCGTCGGCGGATTCTCACTGTCTAATAATATATTATAAATGTGAGATATTAATTTGACTGTGTTAGGTTGTTTATTCAAACATTCATCTAGAATCTCTGGTTCTCTAGTTCTGTATTTTCGTGTATGTGTTTTAACATAATCTTTAAATTGTAAATATCTAAAAAAAAAAATTGAATGTAATCCGTAATTCTGTTGTAACTCCTGAAACGAGAGCAAAATACCATTTTATAAAGTCCCATATTTTTAATTCCATGATTTTTCCATTGTGCAAACCCTTTATCAAACACTGAGAGTTTAAATGAAGGATTATTTGCAATGGGGAGAGAAAGTGATAAATCAGCCAATTTTAATGTTTTTTTTAATCGCTTCCAAATTCGAATACCACTATATATTATTATTATTATTATTATTATTATTATTATTATTATTATTATTATTATTATTATTATTATTATTATTATTATTATTATTATTATTATTATTATTATTATTATTATTATTATCTACAATAAGGTGTATTGATTCCCTTATCCTTGATAGGCACTTTTATTATTTTATATATTTTGCTTATTCTATGGTCCTTATAATTCCAAATAAAACTTGTCACTATAGAGTCAACTTAAAAAATATATATTTTGGGATGTATAATAGAATTGATTGTAAAAGATACTGCAATTGCGGAAGGAAAATCATTTGTATAGCATTAATTCTGCCGAGCATTGCAATGAGCAGTGTTTTCCAGTATTGAATATTCTTATGCAGTTTATTAAGTAACGGCATAACATTTGATTTAAACAAATACGTATATTTCTTGGTCACATAAATTCCTAGGTATTTAAATGTTGTATTTACTATTCTGAAAGGTGATTGGTGCAATATGTATAACTTCGGTTCCGTTATTGGCATAATCTCACTTTTATTCCACTTTAATTCTATATCCCGAAAATAAACCAAATTGAGTTATAAGTTTTAACAAGTTTGGAATGCTGATTTCTGGGTTTGTAATATATAGTAATACATCGTTTGCATATAAAGATATTTTATTAACTGTGTTTTTAGTATTATACCCAGATATTTCTGGATGTGCTCGAACACTCTCTGCAAGTGGTTCAAAAGCAAGGGCGAATAATAACGGAGATAATGGGCATTCTTGTCTGCAACCTTTAGATAAATCAAATTTTGATGATAACATTTGATTTGTCATTATTCTAGTTGTTGGGTTGGTGTATAATAACTTAACCCATGTGCAGAACTTCTCACCCTGTTGATATTTTTCCATCACCGAAAATAAATAGGGCCACTCCACTTGGTCGAATGCTTTCTCAGCGTCTAACGAGATGACTGCAAGTCTACATTAGTTATTCTGTTTGAGTATATAATATTAAATAGTCGTCGCAGATTATAATATGAATAGCGTTTGGAAAAATAGCCTGTTTGGTCGGAGTGTATTAATTTATGAATCACTAAACTTAATCTCTGGGCTAAAATGTTGGTTAATATTTTCTGGTCGGTGTTTCAGAGTGCGATTGTTCTATATGACCCTGTATTCCGGGTCCTTATCCGTTTTGGGTATGAGTATTATTGTTGATTCATTTAAAGTTTCTGGTAGTTTCTGTTGCGTGAAGGCATGAGTGTATAGTGTCTGTAGGCGTGGGGAGATCAGATCATGGATTTTTTAAATACAATTCACAATTTAAACCATCAGGGCCAGCGGCCTTTCCATTTTTTAAAGAACTAATAGAATCTTCAATATCTTTTGCTGATATTTCGGCCCCTAATGGGCACTTTTCTGACAGCAAATTTATTTGCGATGCTTCGAATTTATTATATTTGTTTTACAATATCCCCTTGCTGTTTCTTTCTCCCTATAGCAATTTTTTCTCCACCTTCCTACTATTGCCATTTTGCCCAATCTGTCTCCCTACAACAGGTACTGCTTGTGCCTGACTTGTTGCTGTTGATGTGACAGAGATTTACTGGAACCAGAATTGTGGCATTCTTAAACACCATGCCAAAGCCAATAAATTACACGTACTGTATAAACCAGTTGTGTGTCACGCCCCTACCTGGGACGTTGTGTTTTAGAAACACAGCCACACCGGCAAGCATAAACAGCGATGGAATAGGCAGGGCACAAAGGAATCCCTAAAGTCGGACACGGAGAGTTGTAGACCTGTCGTACTATCACTCATACCCTCTTTAGGAATCACTACACTGTCAGGGAGACAGTCTTCAGGGAACGCTACACTGTCAGAGGGACAGAACTGAGGCGGTGCTCGACTGTCAAAGAACAAGGGATTTCCGAGCATATCAGGAGTGCTTTTGAGCCGCCTCGATGGAACGGTTGGGCGAGAGAGTCAAACGTTATTTGACATTTGCCACTGGTGTCATAGAGTGTTTTGGTTTCGCGGGCGTAATCCTCGGATGGCCCTCGCTTGTGTTTGTGTTGAAGACCAAAGAATACTTCGCTGATCTTTGCCTATCCGTACACAACACCAGCGATTCTGCAGCGGCGAATGCCACGGGTGAGTATCTGTGGGAGACCGCGAGAGGACATTTTCGAGCGATGGAAGGGAGGAGTGTGCGTTGGCGGTGGATGCAGAATGGACATTCGTCCTGCCAAAGTAAAGACAAGGAGATAGTTAAAGCGAATTGAAACATCCCCGAGGCGGAAACTTGAGTGATAACTTAGCCCAGGTAACTCATGAAAATATGTTGGAATACGTCAGGGCAGATTTGGAAGGAGGAAGTGGTTAATAAAAGTGACGGCAGCTGAAATGTGGGACCGAGAATAAGTTCGCTACGGAGGGAGGCTTAATGCTGCGAGCTGCTCTGCTTCTATGTGGTAATATTAGCAATTTGTCTCAATAGCTTTATCTCCGAATTTTATCGAATATGGAGCAAAGGTTACCAAAAAGGATGTGGAGGTGGTGTTTCCACCAATGGGACAGTCTAGAACCATAGGGCACAGCCTCTAAATAAACGACGAACCATTACAAATCAGATGATGATAAATGTCTTTAGTCTTTAGCCAGAGGGTGGTAAAACTGTAAAATACATAACGAAAGACAGCTGCAGAGGCCGTCCTTAGGTATTTTTAAATCGAAGATTGATGGGTTCTTGATTAGCAAGGACGTTAAACATTAAGGCACGAAGGCAGGAGAATGCGGCTCAGAGGGAAAGGTAGACCAGCCATCAATGAATGGCGGAGTTAACTCGATGAGACAAATGGCCTAAATATGATCTGATGTCTGATGAACCCATATTGTTTGCTGGTGATAATAATGCCGGGATACTTTAATTTTTCATCAATTGTCATTACGCACCAGGCTTTCTGAAGTCGACAAGTAGCTTATTCGTCTTTCTGAATTTGGGGGTAAGGATATTATCCTGACACGGTGCTAAATTTTCAACCTCCGGTAATTATTTGTGATACAGCCCACCACAGTAGTTGTGAATGGAGTGAGAGCCGAATTGGTCCACACATCAGTTTGTGTTTAGAAATTGGAGTAGATGACTGCGAAATTATCTTTGTGGGGCAATGGTGTTGAACATTGTAGTGGAGGATTAATTCTTATCCTCACCGATTGCGACCTATGGGAGCAAAGGTAACATATCCAATGGCAGAGGAAGGTGCTGATTCCCAAGTCCAGGAGTTTGGAAATCGATTTGAATGGGATGATGCTGTTGAAACATAACTTCACTTTTAGACATTGCAGCAATCCACAAAATTCAAATACATAGGTAGTCCATTTCCACAAAGATTCAAGTTAATCTACAATCTCTTCTCGGATCTGCCTGGACGGGACCCATATGACAATTCCTTTCATAACCATATACCAAGCCAAAAGCCTCTTAGAAACATAGAAACATAGAAAATAGTGCAGGAGATGGCCATTCGGCCCATCGAGCCAGTACCGCCATTCATTGTGATATTGGCTGATCGTCCCCTATCAATAACCCGTGCCTGCCTTATCGCCATATCCATTGAGTCCATTGGACCATAGAGCTCTATCGAACACTCTCTTAAATCCATCCAGTGACTTGGCCTCCACTGCCGTCTGTGGCAGGGAATTCCATAAATTCACAATTCTCTGGGTGAAAACGTTTTTTCTCATCTCAGTCTTAAATGACCTCCCCTTTATTCTAAGACTGTGGCCCCTGGTTCTGGACTCGCCAAACATTGGTGACATTTTCCTGCGTCTAGCTTGTCCAGTCCTTTTATAATTGTATATGGTTCTAGAAGAATTACCCTCATCCTTCTAAGTTCCAGTGAATACAAGCCTAGTATATTCAATCTTTCTTCATATGATTGTTTACCATATATATTCATGATTTAGCAGAGGGAATTAGGAGCAGCACTAGCAAGTTTGCGGATGATACAAAGCTGGTTTACAATGTGAACTGTGAAGAGGATGTTAGGAGGTTGCAGGTTGACCTGGACAGGTTGATTGATTGGGCAGATGCGTGGCAGATGCAGTGTAATATAGATAAATGTGAGTTTAAAACAAGGGGGGGGGCAGATTATTATCTCAATGGGGTTAGGTTAGGCAAGGGGGAGGTACAGCGAGACCTGGGTGTCCTTGTACACCGGTCACTGGAAGTTGGCGTGCAGGTGCAGCAGTAAGTGAAGAAAGCTAATGTAACGTTGGCCTTCATAACAAGACGATTTCAGTATAGGGGTAAAGACGTCCTTCTGCAGATGGATAGGGGTGTGGTGAGACCACATCTGGAGTATTGTGTAAAGTTTTGGTCTCCTAATTTGAGGAAGGACATCCTTGTGATTGAAGCAGTGCAGCGTAGGTTCACGAGATTGATCCCTGGGATGTGGGTGGATTATTCCTTGAAAGTGGTGCCACAACTTTTTAGGATGGTCAAGAAAGCTTTCGGCACATTTGCTTTTATCAGTCAATTTATTGTAGTTGTAAAATACATTGATGAGGCCTCATTTTGAGTTTTACAGGCAATAGACAATATAAGCGGGAATTCGCCTTTCGGCCTTCTAGCCAGTACCGTCGTTCAATGTGAACATGGCAGATCATCCACTATCAGTACCACGTTCCTGCCTTCTCCCCATATCCCCTGATTCCGCTATCTTTAAGATTTCTATATAACACCCTCTTCTGAGGCAGAGAATTCCACAGACTCACAACTCTCTGCGAGAAATGGTTTTCCTCATCTTCGTTCTAAATGGCTTACCCCTTATTCCTAAAATGTGGCCCCTGGTTCTGGACTCCCCCAACACCGGGAACATAGTTCCTGCCTTTAGCGTGTCGAAACCCTGAATAATGTTATACCTTTCAATAAGATGTCCTCTCATCCTTCTAAATTCCAGAGTATACAAGTCCAGCTGCTACGTTCTATCAACATATGAAAGTCCCGCCATCCCGGGAATTAACCAGGTGAACCTAAGCCTCAATAGCAAGAATGTCCTTCCCCAAATTTGGAGACCAAAGCTGCACACAATATTCCAGGTGTGGTCTCACTGGTGCCCTGTACAACTGCAGAATGACCTCTTTGCTCCTACACTAAACTAATCTTGTTATGAAGGTCGACATGGCATTCGCTTTCTTCGCTGCATGCTGTACGTGCATGCTTACTTTCAATGACTGATGAACAAGGATCCCCAGATCCCCATTAACCAACTTGACACCATATAGATAATAATCTGCCTCCCTGTTTTTTCGACCAATATGGATAACCTCTCATTCATCCACATTAAACTGCATGTGCCATGCATCTGCCCACTCACCCAACCTGTCCAAGTCACCCTGCATCCTCATAGCATCCTCTTCACGGTTCACACTTCCACCCAGCTTTGTGTCATCCGAAAATTTGCTGATGTTACTTTTAATCCCTTCATAGAGATCATTGATGTATATTGTAAATAGCTGCGGTACCAATAACGAGCCTTGCGGTACCCCACGAGTCACTACCTGCATTCTGCAAGGGACCCGTTAATCCCTACTCTTTGTTTCCTGTCTGCCAACCGATTTTCTATCCGTGTCAGCATACTACCCCCAATACCATGTACTCTAATTGTGTCCACTAATCTCCATTTGTGGGCATTTATCAAATTATTTGTGTGTGGCCAGTTACACTGCATCCCCTGGCTCTCCCTTGTCTATTTTTCAAGTTACATCTTCAAAAAATTCAAGAAGATTAGTAAAGCATGACTCCCCCTTCGTAAACTCATGCTCACTCGGACCGATCCTGCTGCTGCCACCCAAGTGTGCTGCTGTTTCATCTTTCATAATTGACTCCAACATCATCCCCACCACCGATGTCAGGCTAACTGGTCTATAATGCTTTGTGTTCTCCCTCCCGCCTTTCTTAAAATGGGGGTTAACATTAGTTACCTTTCAATCCACAGGAACTAATCCTGAATCTATAGAACTTTGGAAAATGATCATCAATGTGTTCACGATTTCCAGAGCCACCTCCTTAAGTACCCTGGGATGCAGAACATCAGGCCCTGGGGATTTGTTTGTCTTCAGTCCCACCAGTCTACCCAAAATCATTCCCTGCCTAATGTGCTTATACTTCAGTTCCTCCGTCAACCCAGATCATCTGGCCACTAGTACAACAGGGAGTTCAAAAGGGAACTGCAGATGCTGGAATATCGAAGGTACCCAAAATTGCTGGAGGAACTCAGCGGGTGCAGCAGCATCTATGGAGCGAAGGAAATGGGCGACGTTTCGGGCCGAAACCCTTCTTCAGACTCTTCAACAGGGAGGTTGTCTGTGTCCTCCTTAGTGAAGACGGATCCAAAGTACCTTTTCAACTCGTCTGCCATTACCTTGTTCGCCATAATAAATTCACCATTTTCTGTCTTCAATGGTCCAACTGTTTTTTACTCACATACCTAAAGAATGTTTTACTATCCTCCTTTATATTATTGGCTAGCTTACCTTGGTACCTCATCCTTTCTCCCCGTATTGCTTTTGTAGTTAACTTATGTTGCTCTTTAAAATTTGCCCAATCCTCTGGCTTCCCGCTCATCTTTGCTATGTTAACTTATCTTATATTCGTACGCTGTCCCTGACTTCTCTTTTCAGCCACGGTCGCCCCTTACTCCCCGTGAAATCTTTCAACCTCTTTGGAATGAGCTGATCATGCACTTTCTGTATTATTCCCAGAAATACCTGCCATTGTTTCTCCACTGTCATCCCTGCAAGGCTATCTTTCCAATCAACTTTGCTCAGCTCCTCCCTCATAGCTGCATAGGCCCCTGTTCAACTGTAACACTGACACCTCCGACTTACACTTCTCCCTCTCAAATTGTAGATTACAATCTTATTATGGTCACTCCCTCCTAATAGCTCCATTACCTCGAGTTCCCTTATCAAATCAGGTTCATTACACAACACTAAACCCAGAATTGCCTTCTCCCTGGTAGGCTCCAGTACAAGCTGCTCGAAGAATCCAGCACGGAGGTACTACACAAACTCCCTTTCTTCGGTTCCAGTACCAACCTGATTTTCTCAGTCTATCTGCATGCTCAAATCTCCAATGACAATTGTGTTCATTTCGGTCACCATAATGTCGGAACGGCGTTAAGCTGGGAAATGTCCATAGCATATTTACGAGAATGTTGCCAGTGATTGAGCCCATGAGGAATCGTGACAAATGGGCAGTCTAGGACTTCCTTGGAGCGCAGTGGGATGAGAGTGACCTTATAAAAGTGTGCAGAGCCATGAAATAAATAAATAGGGCAATTGCACAGAATCGCTTACTCAGGGTATGAGAAGGAAGAACCAGATGACATGTTGAAGTTGAAGGAGTAAAGATTAAATAGAACCTGAGTGGCCAGGTGTTTACGCAAATTGTGGCGCGTATATGGATAGATCTGATAGTGGAGATAGTTGAAACGGGTAACATCACAATGATGAGAAAAAAATAGACAGGTACATGGACAGGAAATGTTTAAAACGATATGAGCCAAGCGCAAGAAAGTGGGAGTAATGTATATGGAGCATGTTGGTCGGCGTTGGAAAGTTGGGCCAAAAGTCTCCATTGTATGACTCTAATACACGTAATGCAGCATCACGGATGTCTTCTTCAACAATAACGTAAACGTCCTACTTCTGTACTCAGCACCCTGCCCGATGATGGCCAACGTACCGAAAGTCTTCTTACCAACGTTAAATTCATTCTGCTGCACAGCACACACATTGGACCTGTCATAATTGTGAATATTTTCCTCCGTTTTCCCGTCACAAAATGCAACACCACACATTTATCTGCATTAAACAACATTAACCATCCCTCAGCCACTTGCGCAAATGATTAAGATGCTTCTGTAAATGTTGATAACAATCGTCTTTATCTACGATACCACCCACTGAACTGTCATGTGCAAACTTGCAAATCATACCTTGTATGTTCTCAGACAAACCGTTGACATAGACCACAAGCGGCCATATTCCCAGACCGATCCCTGAGACACAACGCTAGTCACATGCCTCCAGTTGTAAAAACAACCATCCGCCAACCATCTACCTTCAAACGGCGATTAGAGAGATTATGTGCAGCCGTTTTGAGAGGGGATCAATCGATATTGAAAAATCGGTAAGAGATTAGAGAGAAAAGGCAATGTTTTTGATTCAATAAGGAAGACACTTGAAGGGACAGACGTTTGACTGGCTGAGAAAGGGGTCCAGTAGCCAAAATAAGAAAAGAGAGGTACAGAACTGAGAGTTGGTCCTACCTTAAAAACATTAAGAGATTGGGACAGCAGATATTTTAAGAGATAAATAAAATTTGGTAAATCGACGGGGAATAGAGAGACCCGCTTTTTTCTTTATTGAATGGAGGGGACATTCAAAGCAGCAAGCACTTGACTGGCTGAAGAAGAGACCCGGCGTCCAATTAAAATAATTGGAAGGTACAAAATTGAGTTATTCTTTTCTACCTTCAAATGTCGAAAAGACAGTTGATAAGCAGCCATTTTGAGGGGCAATAAATCAATATTGTAAGATCGGCGGGAAAATAGAAAGAGAGAGCAATATTGAGAGATTGAATAGGCGAGAATTTGATGGCGTTCGACTGTCTGAGGATGATGCACGGCAAACAAAATATTAATAAAGGCTTTAGTGGAGCGACGTGTTGGGCTGAGACGGGAAGGATCAAGTTGACGTGATCCGAATTTAAACAGCACGGTGTAAATTAAGAAGTAGAACCAAGGAGGTAATAATCGCTGGAATACTACATTCTAGAGAGTTAAGTGCGTGGCTCAAAGCTTGTGTGGGAACAATAGGTTAGACTTTGTGCGACATTGACATCTGCATTGCAGAATGAGGGAGTTGCACCATTAGACGATAGACAATGGACAATAGGTGTAGGAGTAGACCATTCGGCTCTTCGGGCCGGCACCACCATTCAATGAGATCATGGCTGATTACCCCTAATCAGTACCCCCTTCCTGTCTTCTCCCCATGTCCCCTGACTCCGCTATCTTTAAGAGCCCTATCTAGCACTCTCTTGAAAGTATCCAGAGAACCGGCCTCCACCAGTCTGTGGAATTCTCTGAGGCAGAGACTTCCACAGACTCACAACGCTCTGTGTGAAGAAGTGTTTCTTCTTACCCGTTCTAAATGGCTTACCCCAGATTCTTAAACTGTGACTCCTGGTTCTGGGCTTCCCCCAACATTGGGAACATGTTTCCTACCTCTAGAGTGTCCAAACCCTTAATAATCTTATAGGATTCAATACAATCTTTCAAAAGTCCAGAGTATACAAGCCCAGCCGCTCCAGCATAAGACAGTCCTGCCATCCAGGGAATTTGCCTTGTAAACCTATGCTGCACTCCCTCAATAGCAAGAATGTCCTTCCTCAAATTATGGGACCAAAATTGCACACAATACTCCAGGTGTGGTCTCACTAGGGCCCTATCCAACTGCAGAATTAGCTATTTTTTCCTATACTCATCTCCTCTTGATATGAAGGCCAACATGCCATTCGTTTTCTTCGCTGCCTGCAATACCTGCATGCTTACTTTCATTGACTGATGAACAAGAACCCCAGTTACAGTTGTACTTCCCCTTCTCCCAGATTGACACAATTTAAATATTAATCAGCATTCCTGTGTTTGCTATCAAAGTGGATAACCTCACATTTATCCACATTAAACAGCATCTGACATGCATCTGCCCACTCACCCAAACTGTCCAAGTTACCCTGCATTCTCATAGCAACCTCCTCACAGTTCATACTGCTTCCCAGCTTTGTGTCATCTGCAAAATTGCTAATGTTGCCTTGAATCCCTTCATCTAAACCATTGATGTACATTGTAAATAGCTGCTGTCGCAGAACGGGCTCCACCTGAACCCTACTGGCACCAGGATCCTCGCGAATCGCACAACTACATCAGTAGATAGGGAGGTATGTGAGCGTGCGTGGGCGTGATTGTGCGTGCGTGTGAGCGAGCATGCGCTAATGACAATGTCACAGTAGGCATTGTTGGTAGTTTGTGCAAATCAGGTTGGGACTGAATCCCAAGAGAAACACTCAGTAGAATGCCTGAGGTGGATTTTTGGAGCAGCTTGTTGTCGAGCCTACGAGAGAAGTAGGACATCTGGATTTAGGGCAATGTAACATGACATATTTGATTCAGGAGATTTAGATGCATGAACTCGGAGATGGCAGTGATCATCTCTATCTCTCTATCTATCTATCTCTCTATCTATCTATCTATCTATCTATCTATCTATCGAGTCGATCTAGCGTATCGAGCTATCGAGCTATCAGCTTTAGCTATCTATCTAGCTAGCAACTAGCTATCTAGCTATCTAGCTACGATCGAGGATCTATCAGATCATCCGATCGATCTATGCTATCTAGCTAATCTAGCCATCCATCGAGCCATCATATCATATCATCCATCTATATATTATCTTCTAGCTATCTTCTATCTATCTATCTATCTATCTACTATCTATCTAAATCTATCTATCTACTATCTATCTACCTACTATCTATCTATCTATCCGATCCGACCTACCGACTACCTACTGACCTACCTACCTACTACCTACCTACTATCTAGCTATCTATCTATTAGCGATCAGCTGTATCTATTAGCTAGTCTTCTACTATCTATCTATCTATCTATCTACTCTACCTTACCTCTATCTATCTATCTATCTATCTATCTATCTATCTGTCTGTCTGTCTGTCTGTCTGTCTGTCTGTCTGTCTGTCTGTCTGTCTGTCTGTCTGTCTGTCTGTCTGTCTGTCTGTTTATCTATCATTCTATATCTTTCTAAATCTCCGGTCTTGTTATCTTCCGGGTTGCGTGATTTTCCTATTTGCGCAAACACAGTACATGATAGCGTTTTTTCGCCACCCGACTCACCATTCGGCTGTGCCGACGGCTTCCAGCTCTAGGTCATGGGGAGGTTAAGGATTGTTAATTTTAAAAGTTATTAATGTCTTAATCATAACAAAAAACGCATGCGCAGATTGGTCCCCTCTCGTCTCATTCACCTGCACAATCGCCGCACTAATTGGCTGCGTCCGCTGTCATTCACCGGCGGCGTCGGCCTCGCCCGGCGTTGATTGGCTCGACGTCCCTTCCTCCACCATCGCCGCACTGATTGGCCACGTCCGCTCTCAGTCACCGGCGACGCCAGTCTCGACCGGCGAGGAGAATAAAGCTGAAGGAGCGGAGTGAGCAGCGTGTGTTTCACTAATGCTTCGCCGGGTGGAGCTGCGACTGCGGGGGCGACTGTCTGGGTCCTGGGCGCTAATGCTCGTTCTGAGAACGACGGCTGCAACCTCGAGATCCTGGGGAGGTTAAGGATGGTGAATGTGAAGCAGAGGGGGTTAGTGAGGGAGGTGAGGAGGGAGTGTGGGGAGAAGTGAGTGTAGTTGTTATTGCTGGGAGGAAGGTGCTTGTGAGGCTGGAAGTCTGAGATGGACAAGTCATCTGGAGCAGGTAGACTTCGCTCCAGTGTGCCGAAAACATTACTAACGTCAGGAGAGACTAAAACATGACAAACACAACTCCACTGGTTACGAAAACGAGGCAAAAGAAAGACAGATCAGTGTTTGTTTGGATTCTAGGGTCCATTATTAAGTACTTATTTTCAGGATAGTTCGAAGAACATGGTGACATAGGCTGAAGTCTGCATGGCGTTGTTAAGTGAAAACGTTGCCTGACATATGTGTTGGACTGGTACACAAAATTGCTGGAGGAACTCAGCGGGTGCAGCAGCATCTATGGAGCGAAGGAAATATGTGTTGGACTGTTTGAGGAACTGATAACTTGAATAGACTAAGCACCTTGGGTGTTTACTTGGAGTTTTAAGGGTGTAAGGTGCCGCGCGAGAGGCTGCACAACAAGATTGGAGTCCGTGGTATTAACGGCAAAACACTCGCATGGATAGGAAATCGGCTGACTGGCAGAAAGCAAAGAATGGGAACAAATTGGGCATTTTCTGGTCAGCTGCCGTTGACTAATGGTGTTCAGGAGGGACGATGTGAAGTCTGCTACGTTTTGCGTTTTATGTTATGGATGATGGAATGAATGGTTTTGTGGCCATTTTTACGTATGACATGGAGATTGGTGGACGGGCAGGTAGGGTTGAGGAAGCAGTGAGGCTGCAGAACTATTCGGACAGGTTTGGAAAGTGGGCAAATAATACAGTGTAGCAAAGTGCACTGCCATACACTTTGGTAGAACGAGTAGAAGCGTAGATTATTTTCCAAATGTGAGCATCTAAAAACAATTGAGGCGTAAATGGACTTGAGAATGCTGTTGCCGGATTCCCAGAAGGTTAATTTGCAGGATATGACGATGGTAAGGAAGGCAATTGTAATGATAGTATTTATTGAAAGAGCACAGAGTGTAATGCCGATGCCATATACGCTGGTGAACTCGTCAGATTTCGAGTATTGGAACATTGTGAGCAGTCCTGATGCCTATAGCTGAGGAAAAATGTTCATGCGTTGGGGAGAGTACATAAAAACATAGATGTATAGAAAATAGGTGCTTCGAGCCAGCAGCGCCATTCATTGTGATCATGGCTGATCGTCCCCAATCAATAACCCGTGCCTGCCTTCTCCTCATATCCCTTGACTCCACTGGCCCCTAGAGCTCTATCTAACTCTCTCTTAAATCCATCTGGTGATGTATAGGAAGCATAGGAGAAGATGTATAGGTATATAGGAAGCTTACGAGATTGATCCTGGGGATGAGTGGATTAACGTGTGAAGAGTGTTTGATGACTGTGCTTATAATCGCCAGGGCATAGAAGGATGAATAGGTGTCTCATTGAAACCTGGTGGGTAAGGAAATGTTCAGTTAACGTAGATATGAATAAATTGTCTCCAGTAGTTGGAGAGTCTAGGACAAGATGGTGAACCCATGATCAAATGATACATCTTTTGAAAATAAGGCCGAATTTATTTAGCCAGACAATTTTTTTTGCCACAGGCACCTGTGAAGAACAGGTCATTCGGTATTTCAGATTGGAGATTGAAAGGTTCTTTATTTGTACGAGCAGCAAAATGGTTCCGGGCGTAGGCAGGAGAGTGACTTTGAGAGGGAAAAATATATTAGTCATGATCGAATGTATTTGGAGCAGGATGTGCCCGCCCTCAAATGTGGCTGGACCGCAAAATTATTCTCTTGAAAGCAGGATCATCATTTTGTCGAAAACATGGAGAGATAATATATGCTTTAGGATACATGCAAATATTCTCTCCTCTATGACACTGTCGCTCGCTCGCCCGCACACACGCACAGAATCATATAATCTCCCACTGTCTCCTTCAGTCTCTCGCTCTCCACCATACGACAACACACTCCTACATACACATTTCTCTATTTCACTGACGCTGTCCATCATCTCTGTCTATTGCACACATTTTACCTGATTAACTGTCTCATTTTCTACATTATTAGCGACTCCCTCCCATCCAACACTACGATGCCATATGATCCCCTCCAAATTCTCCTCCCCTGCACACGCTGCCTTATTTGCCTGACCCGTGTCCCCCCTCACTTCAACGCACGCGACCGCTTGTCTCGCATTTGCCGCTACATCATTTCTTATTTAGTGACTGTTACTTTCTACTTCACTCGATATTACTTTCAATCGCTCCAGCCTTCAATCTGTTTCTCACTCCCTCTCTCTATGTATCTTAGATTGTGATATGCAGGACGAACGCTTCACGCTCATCTTCACCGTTGCCTCTTTCGTCATGCCTGTCGCAACCATCGCCAATGGCTTCCTACTCGACTACTGCGGTACCATGGCAACCCGATTACTGGCCATGTAAGTCAACTGGATTGCCGGGGGTAGTGGTTGGTAGGTGCGGGATAGCAGTTGGAGGCGTGCTGTGCACTGGACGAATCTCTGGCCGTCGGAGGAGTCCAACGTTGGGGAAATGGCAGGGACAGGTGGCGGAGTGCGTGGAGTATCAGTGCTGGGAATTTTGAAAGGAGTTCTGAACAGGAGGAACGTTGGAAGAGATGATGGGGAAGAAAGTTGTGTGCGGGTAATGGAGAATTAGCAAGATTAAGAAGGTGAATGGTGGCGCCGTCCTTTTGAGGAAGAAGGAGCGTTTTCATGACATTGTCATTATGATGGGGAGTCTCCGGACTGCACAAAAGCAGAATTAGGTGTTAGGACAATTTCAAAACGTAGAAATAGCAAAGCAACCCTGATTGATAATCGAATGATAGGTAGACAACATTTCAGTGGGTGATCTTGAGGGGGGTTCTTATAGGAACTTACAAAATTCTTAAGGGGTTGGACAGGCTAGATGCAGGAAGATTGTTCCCGATGTTGGGGAAGTCCACATCAAGAGGTCACAGTACAAGGATAAGGGGACGTCTTTTAGGACCGAGATGAGAAAATCATTTTTCATACAGAGAGTGATGAGTCTCTGGAATGCTCTGGTAGTTGAGACCAGTTCATTGGCTATATTTAAGACGGAGTTAGATGTGGCCCTTGTAGCTAGGGGGGTCAGGGGGTATGGAGAGAAGGCAGGTACGGGATACTGAGTTGGATGATCAGCCGTGATCATATTGAATGGCGGTGCAGGCTCGAAGGGCCGAATGGCCTACTCCTGCACCTATTTTCTATGTTTCTATGTTTCTATATCGCTGGGTTGTAAACTACCAAAGCGAAATATGAGGTGCTGCTCCGCCAATTTGCGATGAGACTCACTCTGGCCATGGAGGAGGCCCAGGACAGAACGGTCGGATTCAGAATGGGAGGGGGGAGTTGAAGTGCTGAGTCACCGGGAGATCATGTGCGGAGGTGTTGGGCCAAGCGATCGCCAAGCCTGCGCTTGGTCTCACCGATTTAGAGCAGTTGACAACTAGAGCAGCCGATGCAATAGATGAGTTTGGAGGAGGTGCAGGTGCACTTTTGCCTGACCTGAAAAAACTGCTTTGGTCCTTTAAACAAGATTAGACGGGATGGGAGGTGGGGGACGGGGGGGCGACAAGTGTACCATTTCCTGTGGTTGCAAGGAAAGTACCAGGGGAGTGGGTGGTTTAGGTGGGAAGTGATAAATTGATCAAGGAGTTACGGAGGGAGCGATCTCTGCGGAAAGCCGAAAGGGGAGGAGATGAGAAGATATGGCCAGTGTTGGGATCCCGTTGGATGTGGCGAAAATATCTGTGACGTTGTACGTGACGGCTGGTAGGGTGGAAGGTGAGGACAAGGGAGACTCTGTCCTTGTTACGAGTGGGAGGACGGGGAGTGAGAACGAAGCTACGGGATATAGAGGATACGATGGTGAAAGACGTATCTATTGTCGAAGAGCGGAGCCTCTGTTCCCTTAAGAATGAGGACATCTCTGATGCCCTGTTTTGGAACACCTCATCCTGGGTGCCGATGTGGAGTCTACGGAGGAATTGGGAGTAGGGGATAGAGTCCATACAGGAAGCAGGGATGCAAGAAGTGTAGTCCAGATAGACATGGGAGTCAGTGGGTTTATAATGGATGTCGGCCAGTAGTCTGTTACCTGCGATGGAGATAGTGAGGTCAAGAAATGGTGGGGATATGTCGGAAATGGTCTAGATGAATTTATGTGCCGCCATGGATGAAGTCAGTGAGTTCTGCATGGGTGTAGGAGGTGGCAGCAATGCATTCGTCAATGTAGCGGAGATAGAGTTCGAGGATTGGGCCACAGTACGCCTCGAACAAGGATTGTTCGACGCACCCTACAAAGAGGCAGGCATAGCTGGGGCCCATACGTGTGCCCATTGCTACGCCTTTGATTTGGAGGAAAAGGGAGAAGTCAAATGAAAAGTTGTTGAGGGTAAGGACCAGCTCCGCTAGGCGGAGGAGAGCATTAGTAGACGGGGATTGGTTGGTTCTGCGGTCGAGGACGAAACGACCGGATTTAAGACCCTCCTGGTGGGGGTGGAGGTGTAGAGTGACTGGACATCCATGGTGAAGATGAGGAAGTGGGGGCCTGGCAAATTTATGACATGCAGGATACGAAGAGCATGTAGGCTCTCTTGGACATAGGTGTGGAGAAATTTGACCAGGGGAGGGGGGGGGGGGGGGTAGGATGGAGTCGAGGTATGTGGAAATGTTCGGTGGGACAAAAACAAGCAGAAACAATGGGTCTGTAATGACAGGCAGGTTTGAGGATTTTGGGGGAGAAGGAAAAATCGGGCCCTGCGGGGCTCGGGAACGACGAGGTCGGAGGCTTGGGAGGGCAGGGAGCCGGAAGCGATGCAACTAATCATGGAGATTAAGATAATGGCCTGGTGTTCTTCTGTGGAGGCATGGCCCAAGGATAAGTAGGAGGAAGTATCTGAGAGTTGGCGCCTTGCCTCAGACCGTTAGCGGTCAGCGCGCCAGACTACCACGGCACCTCCCTTGTCGGCAGGTTTGATCAGCCATTTTGGGTTGTTGAAGAGTGTGTACGTTCGGGGGGTGGGAGAGGTTAGAGTGATAAAGGGGAATGTAAATGTTGAGGCGGCTGATGTCCCGCCGGCAGTTTAAAATGAAAAGGTCTAATGCAGGTAGATGACCATGAGGGGGAGTCCAAGAGAAGGGGGTCCGTTGGAGACGGAAGAAGGGGTCAACACTAGTGGGTGAGGACTCTTTCCCATGGAAATACGTTTGGATGCGGAGGCGACGGACGAAGAGCTCTACATCGTGGAGCAAACGGAACTCATTGAGGTGGGGACGGAAGGGATAAAAGGTGAGGCCTCTGCTGAGGACAGATAATCAAATTACATTTCTTCCGACCTGAAAAGTTATAAGGTACTGTATTTTAAGTTGCTGAAAAAGGCACGTGCATCGAGAATAAAGGAAAGCGTATGTTTGGGTGGAGATGGGAATGAACTGACAAGTCGTTCACAATGAAGATTGTGAATATGTGTTAGACAGAATATATTCACAGTAATATATTAATAGAAAAACGATAGATGTTAACGATAGAACCGCGAGGTAAAATGCCACTCGTGCATTCAAAACCTAAAAACAAACAAGTGACAAAATAGCAAGTCCATCGACCTCATTGGTGAGCGTAGTTTGAAGTTTCTATTTTCATAGAAGAAACTCTCACCAAAGGGGCGTGAGTTGCTTAAAATTTGTAATATTTTCTGCGCGTATTTGTTGTATCCTTACGCAAAAAACAGCATGCCGTGTGGAAATACAGGAGTGTTCAAAAAGTACTACTGTACCTTTCATTTCAACGATGACGTAGATGTGGCAACATACATTTCACCCAAACGATAAACGTTTCTTTCGCCACGTTACATAAAACATGGCAGAATAAGGTGTTGACTGAATAGGGAAGCTTAGCTGTAATTAGTCGGGCCAAATATTTAAAGGCGTGATTAGGAGGCGTTTTAACAGGCTGAGGAAAGGAACATGCGAGACCTTCCAATGCCCGGAATGTTCATTCAATGATAATGTAAGAGCAGTGAACCACAATTAACGGAACGATGTTGAGGGTTGTGAAGAAAACTGTCATGGTAGTGAATTAGATCAGCATTAACCGGTTCCCTCTGCACCAATCCACTGCGTCAGTTTGAACGTTGAGAACCGGGGCAAGAGGGCGAGTGCAGGACAGGATGATAAAGGAACTGAACTGGACGCAAATCTTCAGCTGAGGCGTAGACAAGATCTTATGAGAAATCAGATAAATATCTAAGTGTGCGGCAGCGTGTTTAAAATATCTGTAAGGTAATTGACTGTTAATCCTGCACTTGGGGATTGGGGTAGAATGGAGGGCGAGCGGTACACGATATAAAGGCAACACAGAAATAAAGATACAGTAATCTGATCCTCTATCTTCCCAGATTCTTATACACAACGGGCAATTTAATGATCGCATTTTCCACGAATGGTGAGTGAACCCCTTTTCGTCATTTCCTGGGTAAATCCTTCGCGCGTCAAAGCGATAGAGACCCACTGTGAGAGCTCGTCGGGGCGGGAAAGGCGCTGGCGAGCGAAGGAACGAGAGAAAATGAGAAAGATACACTGTCATATGGTAAAAAAAACCGATGGGTAGGAAGCAAAAGGGAACGCCAGAGCTTACGTGAAGACGACAGAGAACGATAGAAACGAACTGGTGAAAGATACGGCGAAATGGAAAGAGAATAAGATTAAAATACTATAACTCTAAAAAAGGTATAAACATCGCACTGGAGATCGTGTTAGGGACAGCCTTGTCTGAAATACTATTTTGGCCGTTTTAAGGCCAATGTGGGAGTGTCCGTTCACTACTTGTGCTGCATGATCGTCCTGCTGGCACATCTCAGCGGAAGATTTCGTGTTCGGGTAAGTCAGCTGTAGCAGATCAGAGGCGAGCGGATTTGCAGGAGAAACAGAGGAGATCTGTTCAGGATCTTCGCCTCTTCCGGAGAAGCAGTCCCGGGGATTTCAACACTGACTGGGAAGAATAATTGAGGGAACTCATCACTGGTGGGGAAGTAGTGCTGAGGGATGTCAACACTGCAGGAGGAGCAGAGCTGAAGCATCTCATCACTTATGACGAAATAGAGCTGAGCGATCTCGTCACTGCCGAGGGACAGAGCTGAGGGAGCTCAACACTGTTGTAGGAGCAGAACTGAAGGGATCTCGTTACTGCCTGAGGAGCACAGTTGAGAGTTCTGAACATTGTCGGAGCATATCCGAGGAATCTGGTCACTGCCTGATGAACAAAGCTGAGGGATATCAAGACTGCCGGGGGAGCAGAGCTGGGGGATCTCAACCCAGCCAGCCGCGCAAAAATGAGGGATCTCAACCCAGCCAGCCGCGCAAAAATGAGGGATCTCAAGCCAGCCAGCCGCGCAAAAGTGAGGGATCTCGTCACTGCCGCAGGGACAGGACTATGCGATATCAACACTGCCGTTGAGCAGAACTAATGCATCTCAACTCTAGTACTGTTGCAGTCCTTCAGCTGAAGTGCTTCGGCTACCTCTGTCCTATCGCGCAAATGCAAAATTACGTAGTCGCCCATCTACAAGATTAAGGCCCTCTCTGCGGCTCGTGCTCAACATGTATCTTTAGGAAAGCGCCTTTGGTTGGAATTTACGTCATGTGGATTTGTGGTACATGTTGTAAAATAATTGTTTTAAGATCGATACGAAGGGCGTTACCTTATCTCTGTTCACCGCTTCTTCTACTTCTGTTCCAGCATCTGCAGCGCTGCTGTTCCCTGCAATCTCACTGCTGGGCGCGGGTGGACTCCTCTTGCTCATCTCAAATGTGCAGGTAGCTCAACTCTGGGATTGGTGGTGGGAATTGAAGAACGGTCACACGTCATAAGGCAGGGTATGGGGGGGGGGGGGGTGGACATCAGATGGGCAAGCAAGCAAAGGGGAGGACCATGTCTCTGTCAGATGGTTAGTCCGCACAGCGCTATCCAGCATGGTCAGACCAGAGGGGCTACCGAGCTGTCGCCGGGGCATTGCACAGAGTGATTCGTGATGTGGGTGGCTTATGATTGCGCAATCATTGCAATGCTGAAGTGCCAGTGAACATGGAGTATTGCAATATCTGATGTGTAATGGACAGACCAGCGAGATAACTGGGCTGTCGAGAGGGCATTGGTCAATGATTACTGACCTGTCAGCAGCAATAACGGCAGAATACCCTGCTGGACATAAGGCTGATTGAGGATGCATTCTTTCAGTCACCTTCAAGTGAACATGCAGTGCACACATTAGCGCAAATTACTTTACATAAAGGGTGGTGAGTGCCTGCAGCGCACTGCCGCGGGGGGCGTTAGGGCTTTTGCATAGGCGTATGGATATGCGGGACATGAATGTACACAAAAATGCTGGAGAAACTCAGCAGCAGCATCTATGGAGTGAAGTAGGTAGACAACGTTGAGAGCCGAAACTCTTCTTCATATATGAATCATGTGCAGACAGATAAGAGTGTGCTTTGGCATTTTGTTCAGCACATACATTGTTCGCCGAACGGTCTGTTCTTATGCTGTAATTTTCTATGGTCTATAATCCCCTGAGACTGTATGTTCCCTTTCAATAGTGATCCTCGGACAAAGAGACCCTTCTCAATCCTCTCCCAACCCTCTTCAGGATTGCGCCTAGTGCTCAATCCTCACGGAATGGTGCCCCTCATCCATCGTATCCTATTTCAAATCTTCCACTCAGATCGTAACGCCCCCTCCCCACCCTCTGAATGCCGATATTGAGACAGCCGCTTCTGAGATTTGACGTTCCTAGCCTTTCAATACGATGGTGCTCGCTCAGTACTGCCACCCTTCCGGCAGTATATCGCTCATGCAGTTGTAGGGCTCCCCCAAAACTGCCCCCCCCCCCACCCCGCATATTTGTCCCATCTTAGGAGCCACTGAGTGGCTTTTATATGTTGCTGTTACTCCAACATATCGGACTTTGCTCTGCACTGCCTCTTCGCCGCGGCGGCTCTCGCCCAGTGCCGTCCCTCTGGCACAGTTGCACGCTCACGGAGCTGATTCTCTAAAATGTTGGCGCTAATTCGCCGCGGGTTGCTCAAAGCAGTGGCGCGGCATTAATACTGCCGTGTATTATCAGTGCAGCGATACCTTTGCACAGTCCCACCATTAGTGCTAATTTTTTAAACCGCTGACCACAGCGTAACACTAATCCTATCTACATACTCTGAACTGGGCCACGGTGGCATTGCCACAGAACTACACCGGTGAGACCATTGCCCCAACGAGAACGTATGGCTCTGGATAATTTGTGCCCCACTCAAGGTTTCCGTGCGGTTCGCAGAGGTTTCTGTCAATCTCCCTACCTGCTGCCACAACCTGCAACCTCCGGCAACCACCTGCAACCTCGGGGAATCGCACGGAAACCTTGGGTGGGAAGCAAAGTCTCCAGAGGTTTCCTTTTTTAAATGTTTTTTATTTTTTTTAAATTAGAAGTACGGTAAGTTACAACACTACACAACACATATGTCTTAATACATTTTTTGTACCGCTTCATTTTTTGAGCTTTAAGAAAAAGATAGAAGTATGGAAAGTAAAGAAAGTGCGCAAGAGTCGTGAAGGTGCAGGAGAGTGTTGAGAAAAGAAAGCCCCTTAGAAAAGAAGTTAGAGAAGGAAGTAAAGAAAGAACGTAGACCCTAGAAAAGAAGGAAAAGTAAAGGGGAAACAATCGCTCTATTATAACATTAAACTCCGCAGAAAGGGGACTACCAACCAAGTCTGTTTTTGTTGGGGGGGGGGGGGGGGGGGTTTACCCCCCGTTGCCAGATCCTGGTACCTTTTATTTATTTATTTATTTATTTATTTTTAAAATTACTATTGCACCTTATGCTTGTAAAAGTTCCAAATACATAGACCACGTCTTTTGGAAGTGGTCTGCTTTGCCTGCTAAGAAGAATCTCATCTCTTCCAGATGTAGTGTTTCAAACATATTTGATATCCACATTTTTATTGTTGGTGTAGGCGCATTTTTCCAGAATTTAAGTATGAGCTTGTTTCCCATTATTAGCCCATAATTGAGTAAATTCTTCTGAAACACGTTTAATTCAGGGTTACCTTCCGATATATTGCAAAAATAATCCATTCTGGTTTTGGTACCAGTTTTATTTTAATTAATTTTGTAAAGATGTCAAATATTTCATTCCAGAATTTTTGTATTTTTGTACAAAAAACTAAAGAATGCGCAATGGTAGCTTCTTGACTCAGACATTTATCACAGATGTGTGAGACATTAGGGAAGAGTTTATTTATTTTATTTTTTGAATAATATAGTCTATGTAATGTTTTGAATTGGATGAGAGTATGTCGTACGTTGATCGAACATTTATGCACCTGTAGTAAGTGATTATCCCAGCTCTCTTTTGAAATTTTTATAGCTAATTCTTGTTCCCAGTCTCTTCTAATTACATCTGGTGTGGGTATTTCTATGCTTAAGATGATGTTATATAAGTACGATATTAGATTCGCTGATTCCGCCGTTGTCTTCGTTGCTTCATCCAGTATGTCTGTAGGCATATTATGATAGTCTTATGTGTATTTTTTCAGATAATCACGAATTTGAAGATATTTAAAATATTGATTATTTTTCAAATTATATTTCAGTTGTAGTTGTTGAAATGATAGTAATTTTCCCAATTCATACAGATCTCCGAGCGTTTTGATTCCCATTCTTTCCCATTGTATATATGATTTGTCTATAATTGATGGTTTAAACGATGGATTATTAACTATTGGTATTAAAAGAGATAGGTGTCTTAATTTTAGATTCTGTTTTATTTGTTTCCATGTTCTAATTGTGCTATGTATAATTGGATTTTTATTATAATTTTTGTTATTCAGATGTATTGGTGAGAGGAGAGTCTCTCCTATATTACACGCAGTGCAGTCCTCTCTTTCCATTATAATCCAGTCCACCTGCTGGGCAGAATTGTCCAGCCAGTGAATCATATTTTTAATATTTACTGCCCAATTATAATACATAAAGTTAGGGAGCGCTAGACTACCCAACTCTTTTCGTTTATTAAGGAGTGCTCTTTGTATTCTATGGGATTTATAATCCCATATAAAATTTGTAATGTCTGAGTCCAATTTTTTGAAAAACTTTTTTGGGAGATATATAGGTATTGATTGAAATAGGTATAGGATTTGTGTTAAAAAGATCATTTTTATAGCGTTTATTCTGCCTGTTAGTGACATCTGAAGTGTTTTCCAGAATTTAATCAAATTATTTAGTTTCTTAAGTAAGGGATTATAATTGGCTTTAAACATATCATGGTAGTTTCTAGTAATTTCAATTCCCAAATATTTGAATTTTTCTGTGGCTATTTTAAAGGGAAATTTCCGGAGGTGTGTTGAGTCTTTTGGTTTTATCGACATAAGTTCACCTTTGTTCCAGTTTATTCTATATCCTGAGAAGGATCCAAAGTCCTCAATTAAATTTAATATGTTTGGTATACTAATTTGTGGTTTTGTGATGTACGGCGTGTTTTGTATTATAACCATAAATATCCGGGTGTGTTCTTATTTTTTCAGCAAGGGGTTCAATTACCAAAGCAAATAACAGCAGTGAAAGTGAACATCCTTGTCTATTGCCCCTTGATAATTCAAATTTCGATGATAGTATATTATTAGTTAGTATTCTAGCCGTGGGGTTGTTATATAATAATTTTATCCATGCGATGAAGTTCTCTTCCATTTGGAATTTTTGCAATACTTTAATCATATAATCCCATGCTACTTGATCAAACGCTTTTTCTGCGTCCAGTGAAATGATAGATAACTCTTGGTCATGAGATTTATGTGAGTGCATTATGTTAAGCAAGCGTCTCAAATTATTGAATGAGTGTCTCTTAGGTATAAATCCTGTTTGATCCTCATTTATTAATCTACTAACATACCTGCTTAGCCTTCTGGCTAGTGTTTTCGCTATTATTTTGTATCCGTATTTAACAGAGCAGTAGCTCTATATGATCCTGGTTCTTCTATATTTTTATATTTTTTAAGTATATATGTGATCGTTGATTCTGCTAATGTTTCAGGTAAGCTTTGCTCTTTAAAGGCATATGTATACATTTTCTGTAAGCGTGGAGTAACTATGTCGTAAAAGGATTTATAGAATTCATTACTGAATCCGTCTGGTCCTGGTGTTTTTCCGTTCTTAAGTGTGTTTATTGTGTCTTCTATCTCCGTAGAAGTAATTTGTGCTCCCAGTTCCTATTGATCCCTCAATTCTAATTGAGGGAGGTTACAATTATCCAGAAATTCTGAAACTTTATTATTGTCTATTGACGTTTTAGATGTGAATAGATTCTGGTAAAATTGAGCAAATCTTTTATTGATATCCTTGGGTAGTGTTAATAATTCCCCTCTATCTGATTTAATCTTTAGTATTGCATTCTCTTTTTCAATTTTTTTCAATTGGCGTGCTAGAAGTTTGTGGGGTTTGTCCCCGAATTCCAAATGTTCTTGTTTTTTTTTAATTTTAAATAGTGTTATAACTTTCTCTGACAATAATTTGTTTAGCTTGAATTTCAATAGTAGAATTTTATTATGTTTATCGTTCAGGTTTCCTAAGGGGCATTACTGACAGTGTCCTGGCGCGCAGTTTGCCGGCAGTGTCCCCGCCCGCTGTTTGCTGGGAATGGCCCGGCTCATTGCTTGCCGGGAATATCCCGGTCCGCTGCTTGCCGGAGGTATCCCGGCCCACTGCCTGCAATGCGAATATTGCTCACATGTCCCCGCTACATGTTCAGCTCCCTCAATACACAATCCCTAATAGCGTGGGGTTCCATGAGTACCGCCAACAGACTATGGCCCTTCGCACTCGTGGTCCTCCGGCAGCGTGGAGCTTCATCATTATTGTCCACAGACTGCACAGCCGCCCGTCACACGAATCCCCTGTTGCGATTCCACGAAATTGTCCTCTCATGTGTTTGATATTGGCATTGGTTTTCTAGACTAATGCATATATTATGGCCATGCCTATCTCGGTGTAATTGGAGATCGTGGCTCGTTATTCATGTATTGGCACAAAGCATTACTGCCAGTATAGTCCGGCAGTCTGTTACCCTTTACAGTAATGAAGATAGCCAACATGAAATGTTTGATCGGCTTCTCTGCGCACTCGGACAAACGCTGAATGTTGGGTGTTCGTTTGACTTGCAGGTTGGAAATTTATTTGGGAGTATGCGATCGACAGTTATCACGGTTTACAACGGAGCAGTTGATTCCTCAGCAGTTGTGTTTTTGATCGTTAAGGTAATATTTGCTGCCATCAATTATCATAATATTTCTCGGGAATAAAAGGTTTGATATACATGGTTAGATCGGAAGAAATGGAGGTGTTCTCTGTTGCATCAAATGTTCAGAGGACATTGGGCAGATGTGTGCCATTTGTTGTTTTATGAAACAGGGAACACGGGCTTAAAGTTGGGGTCAAATCATTCAAGGGTGATCTGAATAAAAAAACATACATACTGGGAGTTGGAGCGAGAGTTTGCTGCTACGGGACAAGAGCACGGAAAACGGCAAAGTAAGATTTCAGTGCGAGATAGAAGGAGAAAGATATATGGGAGAGATACATTGATGAAGGGGGAAAGGGTGAGATAGAGAGAGAGAGAGAGAGAGAGAGAGAGAGAGAGAG